>NC_037600.1:23036641-23270578 GCF_003073045.1 Pomacea canaliculata
TATTTTTTGATAATCATGTTTTCAGTGAGATCGACAGTTATATATACAGTACAAGTTTTTAACTTCTGTCAGTTTTAACATGTTCGCATTTGTGTAATCTTTGTAAAAATCTCCAACAGGAGATTGTGTAGAAGCCACGCGATAACGAAATATTTATGTAGAATGAATGACAAGGAAATGTGTGCTCAAAAATCTCTCATCGATGTTTTAGAATGTAATTTTGAAATAAGCTTTGAAAACAATGCATTTCAAAACTGTTTTGTAAAATTTATTGTCGTGTCATTAATTTTTAATTTCAATACTTTTTCTGTCCCATATACCTCTAAACCACACATTCACACATACAGTAACATGATTATAACCAATGTCATTGTTTATAGGGCGAGAGGCTACTCTATGTTTTATGATTGACGAGGAAAAGGTTAGGGTGACGTGGGGGTCAGGGAAATATCCACGTGGAGCCACTGCAAGGATAACATGGGCTTTAGGGACACAGAGCCTCGATGTGGAGAGCTCCACTTCTTGTCCATGGACGATGAAACCAACAGTTCCAGTCTTTGCAGGCCAGGCTTGTACATGTCACTCCTATTAGTGTTGGCAGACACAGGACGGAAACCTATGGAACTGATAATTAAGGCGAGCCAACAACCACTACAAGACTCAGAATCTGCCACCAGAAAATCACCAATACATCACCAAGTACACCACAAAAATACAAACTGTAAATTTATTCAAAAAGATTACCAGTCATCTCACCTTTGTTTACATTTAAAAACCAGGAAGATGATGACTAACGACAGAGGGATGAACATGAGTACAGCGATGGCTACAGTCAGAACTACGGCAGGTACATCTGAAAGTACAGAACACAATTCGTCTTCAGTGTTATAAACTCTGTGTATCAAGCTCTAAGGCAATAGAATGATAGACTGTGATCATCAACCTGTTTACTTACAAGCTACTTGTTTACTTTTATAACATTCGTGTTCAGCCAGTAGAGGCGCTGTAATAGGAAACAACACATGTGAGGGTGGCCACAATGTAGGTGTATCTACCTGGTATCAGGATAAAGTCACAGGACTTAAAGCCGTCCATGCTAGAGCCTGTCACGTGACAAGCGTATGTGCCGGTGTGGTCACGTGACGCTCGCGGTACTCTGATGACGAGGCGATCTGTGACAAGGTTGTTGACCTCGTACCCCGGGGCTGTGGTGCACTTCAGCTGGTCCTGTAGCCAGGTGCAGGTGACAATGGCGACACCTGTAGACACACTTGTGTTAGTCATGCAGCCTGCAGTGCTTCAGTCAAACTAGTCTACTAGTCATTAGCTGATTGTCATTAATGGAGCAGCACTTGTCATTTGTTTTTTGGTAACTTCTACCTACTGTAGTACACTTTACCTTCCCCTTCTTTGTTTTCTTATGTCTACAGGATCGCATCCATAATGTGCTATGAATGTTGTGATGTTTATATAGTTACTGTGATTTTTGGTCGATTTCTTTAATTTTCCCACTCATAGCTAATGTTTCCATTACTTACAATTAACATTATTAATAGTAATTCTCCATGAGATTGCTTATAAGGATGTGATATTAAATTTTTCCTTTACATCATTCACCGCTTTCGAAAAAATTAGTCCATCCTTGATTCCTTGTGACCTCGACAACTTGCTATTCTGCCTTACTGTAGAATAGAGCATAGTGACATAGCACTATATGAATGAACTTCTTTTTTATTATTATCATCATCATCATCATCATCATCATCATCATCATCATCATCATCATCATCATCATCATCATCATCAAGTTTTGCCAACTGTTGTAAACATTACCTTTACTTTCATCACCACCGAGGCGGACCAGTGAGAAGTTGCTTTTTGTGGCATTGACATCAACGTTGAATGTGCAGGTGAGTGATGCAGGTTCCGTCTCTTTGATACTTGAAATGTTACAGAAGGAGGTCACTGCAATTACAACAGATAATAACATGCACATAACAATAACAACACTACACAGCGCGAGTAAAGCGAGTATTGACTCTGTAATACAATTGGTAACAGACACAGGCCTTTCGCCTACAGCAGATGTAAAAATGTATAAAACGTGAGAACAAAATGCAGTTCACTGTTAAGTATTTACTGTAATTGTATTGAAAGTGCTACCAAGTTATTTCATCACCATTTACTTTAGAGAACCTGGTGATAAACAGCGAAAAGTAATTTTAACCATATGGTAAAAAAACAATAACTATTGCTATAGTCAAAACTACAGGGTTTCACAAAATGGTGCATCGTGAGCGACAAAATATAAATCGCGGCTTTATGAAGTCTTGAATAATAGTAAGACACAAGGCAACATAGATGACAGGTGTACATTGGAGGCTACTGTTCAATTTCACTGCGTTCCGGTCCAGCCAGTAAAGATTTTCTGCTCGACACAACAAGTAAAATAAATAACGATATACCCGCATATCTACCTGGTTTTAGGATAAATTCACAGGGCTGAAAGCCACTCGCTTTAGAGTCTGTCACGTGACAAGCGTATGTGCCGGTGTGGTCACGTGACGCTCGCGGTACTCTGATGACGAGGCGATCTGTGACAAGGTTGTTGACCTCGTACCCCGGGGCTGTGGTGCACTTCAGCTGGTCCTCTAGCCAGGTGCAGGTGACAATGTCGACACCTGTAGAAATGTATGTCAGTCATACAACCTGCCTCGTTGAAACCACGATGATACGGGTATTTGTCAGCCTAATGGTCACCATTCCGTAAACAGCAGAACATTGACTGCTGACACACTGACATGACACATTGTATGGTTGAATGGTTTGGTTACTGTAAGATAACTCTGTATAAAGGCAGCATACCAGAGAAGGTTACTGTAAGGATCTCTGGAGGAAGTTATTATAGAACTGAATATCACATTCTTTGACATAAACTGTTGAAATTATAATAACAGGTATCAGGGCTTCATTCCACAAAACGTACCAGTGTTGGAGGAGAGACAACACGAAGTAGTGAGATTAGCAACATCGAACTCGGATTGTACGGAAGAAGTTTTCAGGTTTTCAATAAAATTACACAATACCCGCTGCTGTAGACACACAACCATCCACGCGAGGTGTGATTTACCTGTCGTGACTCAGGTGTCTTATCTCGTTTGTAACACTGCCCTAAATGTCTTGTCTACAACATTCTACAAGACGTGTTTGTGACAGTTATTGTCTGTCTTTTGTCTACAGGTCAGTTTGATCACTGATGGCAAAAGTCACAAGGACCATGTGGACTGCCAGAGTTCGAGGAAGGTGTTTTCTGTAGTTTGTATTTAACGATTCAGAGACGTCAGCAACATGTGATATCTTACATTCTTTTTATTTCTAGAACTGATTGGTTTCATTACTCATTGTTTAATCAAGAAACTGGTCTGTGTGATTACGGTTTGATACGAACACAGAACCACACACCACTGCAACTATTATCTTCTCATAGGAAATGATGACAAACTAAGAATGTTAAGAAAGTTATAAAGTCGAACGCTGGATTACAGCTAACAACACTAATGTTAGTGTCTGTTAATTTGTTTGGTCACAAGCAGAGAAGAAATCTACATACATAGGTTGATGCCAGGAGTGATTTATTACACAGAGGATGACATTTACCATTTAACCCGACTGCTGTGTTGAGATTGTATTTTTTCTGTAATTTTTCATGATAAAATAATTCATATTAAAGACAGGAGGAAGTTTGTTTTTCAGTTTTAGCTACCATTTTGATCATTCTTATTAAGTTGCTATGAGAGCTCGACAAAGACAAAGAGAGGCGTGCAAACGCGGTTCACAGATGACAAAGAAATGTCTACCTCCTGCTGTCAACATTACCTTTACTGTCACCACCACCAAATCGGACCAGTGAGAAGTTGTTTCTCGTCTCATTAACATCAACATTAAATGTGCATGTCAGTGATGCAGGTTCCGTCTCCGTCACACGTGAAATACTACAGGAGGAGGTCACTGCAATTAGAACAAAGAATCAGAATATAAATATATATAACCACAATACTAAACATCTACAATAAAAGAAACGACAAGGGATCAGGAGGAGCAGGAAGATAAAGAAGATGAAGACGTGAAGAAAGAAAAAAATAAAAGAAGCTTTAAATTTATTTTTCATTTCAGATGTAATTTAAATGAACATGACTTGTGGAATTATTTAGTGAACTACTGGAATCGAGATTCTGTTGTGCTGTTTACCTGTGACAAGAGTAAGAGAGCAAGGTTCATAGAGGACAGGTGTGCTACTAGTAAAGTAACAGCTGTAGGATCCTTCTTGTTCCTCCTGGGCGGTAGGGATCCCTACAGTCAGGTGACTGGTCACAGTTAGGTCAAAGTGGTAGCCGCGTAGTATGCTACAGACAAGATTGTCTCCCCACTCGCATGTTACAACTGCACATGCTGCGGGTCAAAAGGTCAAGACCACAGAATAAGACAACCTACCGGAGGCTAGATTACCATTCTTACATAGCAGAGATATAATCACTCTCAATAGCGTTTCGAAATAATAATAAAAAGAAGTAAAAGAATAAACATTTCACCGCATAGCGAGACCAGAGTTGTCTGCTTAACTGGTTTAACTTCGCAGAAATAAAAAGTGACAGCTTAGATAGACAGTTCATTAAATTTATTCTTTGATTAGCTGAAGGTCAGCTCCATCAAATAGAATTAACGAAGTTTTATTTTAAATACAAGTTTCGGTACCTGGATCACTACAGTTGGCGCCATGGTGGACTCTAAAGTTCGCTCTGGTCTTGCTGAGGTCTTCAGGGAAGTAGCATGTGAGTGATGCTCGTGAGCTGAGTGGGACTGGGGGCACGTCACACATCGTCTTCCCCACTGAAATACATTGTCTCCCTTTCAACTACGGTTATGACAACGGAAAATTTGAATGAAACCTTCCCAAGTGGACTGACTTGTGTCAACTTTGTGTCAACCTCAACATGGACCACGACAGTGTTTAAGGATGTAAAACAAACTTTCCCGTGTGTTGTCTACGTGTGCTGTCTACGTGTGGTCCTGGTCTTAATGACAGATAACAACACGACTTCTGACCAGCCACCGGGATGTTTTTGGATACACTTGCATATATATATACACACGTGGCTCGAATCTGGGTGTACATGGTGTATGTAATAATAAAACATGATCCCCTGAGCTACACAGCATGTTTGCACAACATGTTCAAAAGAAATGATTGGCTATTATCAGCATGTGAACACATCTTACCGAGCTTTATCTTCAGTTCACAGGGTTTAATATCTTTTGGATTCATGTTGGAAAGTTTGCAGGCGTATCGTCCAATGTCTTTTGTAGAAACTCGTGGGATCTCCAGTGTGAGTTCGTTAGATATCATTCTATTAAACGTGTGTCCTGACGAGATGTCACAATCCATTTTTCCCCACAGCCAATAGCAGTCCAAAATGTTGCTTTCTTCTGAATTCAAGAGATGTAGACACTTTAAAATATTTATTGAAAAAGTTATAACAAATTTATTTATCAGAATGATAAACAAAGACATCCTACTTTTCAATTAAAATAATTTGATAACGATGTAAAGACAGCGGCAGTAAAATAATATCTACATACCTCTGCTAATCCTCCCTTCGTAGAAAGAAACGACGACGATCCTTTGACTGTGACTGACATTCACAGGGAAGTGACACGTGACAGAAGTATTAGCCAATGGCTCCACCGCAGGAATGTCACATGTTATACTGTTGTCTATAGAGTTAAACAACGACATAATTAACATTTGCAATTATTTATTATTTCATAATCAATTTATTTAATAATAAAAGTGCTTCATGAAGGCTTACTTAATTTAGACAAAAACTTATGTATCTGTTAGTCTTAACACTTACCATGATTAACGAGACAAGGGCAATATTCTCTAGAAATCTTTGCTTACTAGTCAGTGTTTCTAAGTTTTATAACTCCTAGCTCTTAACATTTTATATATCAACCTGTTAAAATAACACTCATAAAATTCATTGAACGTTTTACAGTGTAGAATCAAAAATTTAACAAATGCTTTTAGCATTAAAATTGCATTCATTAAATATTTTTGCATTTAATTCAGAAAACACAAAAAAGGATTTGTCTCAAAAAAAATTATCAAAACTAAAAAAATTCTTATTGATTTTGTTCTTTGCATTTTTTTTCAGTTGAATCATCTATGTATTATTCTCTTTATATGCATATAATGAAGGCCATTGACATGTTGCACAGGTTCAAAGCTACAGACAAACGGCGGCCTTTTTTTTACTGACGCACCCACAATCTCTCTCTCTCTATATATATATAAACAACATAACTATTTTTGGAGCAATATAAACATTTAAACCTTTTAATTAAAAGAGGAAATTATATCATCATCATCATCATCATCATCATCATCATCATCATCATCATCATCATCATCACCACTATTTAATTCTTTCGCGACATTAACAAACCTTCTAAATGCTGCGCCTTAGACAAGAGATGGAGGGTTTGGATGAAGATAACTAGGACTACCGGACGCGCAGCCCGCCTCACGAGGTGAGTGACACTCATTGTGCTCGCTGCCCTGTAATGACCACCTGCATGTCACCTGTTGACCAACACAAGTACGTTGACAAGTACGTCACATCATCATGCTACTGCTCACACGCTGATATTGTGATTTTTGTTTCTTTAAGTCAGTGTCACCGTCGTCTTTCTCATAATATTGATCATCAATATGGTAATCTTCTGATTGTGTCTGAGTGAGATTGACAAAATACCTGAGGATGTGTGTGCACCCAAGGGAGAGAAAATAACTTTTTTTTTAAAGTAACCAGTATCTAAACACTTCTTATGTAACCAGAACCAAATATTTCTTATATAATTAGTCCTCTAGCACTCGTTTCATAACCAGTCAGCCAACATTTTACATCATTTGTACAAACAATCAACTTATGATGTGATGATCGGGATGTAATGTTTTTGTATACCTTATGAGCAAGATGGTAAGCACTTCTCGTAGATACCTGTCCACCAAACAATGTAATACACTATAACACACCAGCTAGTAACAACATTATTATTTAATAATATTAAAATTAAATTAAACAAATGCACATATTTATTCACTTTTGCATAATAAATATGCATTTTTAATATATAATGTAACATAATCTTAACCCATAAATGATTGACACAGATAAATGATGAAGTAGATAACACTAAAGCAGTGGTGGTATACTTTTTTCCTACAGGGGCCATTTAGATATGTGTAGTGGGAAAATATCTACACGCTCAAGAGCTGTTAGAACCTTTGTCAAGACACTAGACATCGGGCTCGGGTCTCGTTAGAAGCGAGTTCCAGAAAAGACCAACGGGGGACCGGGGCCGGTGCTGCGCGGGAGAACACGTGACAATAAAGACGTGAGCAGCCAACGTGCGTCGCGGAGGAAATACAGGAGCGCCACCTGTCAGGAGAGCAGAGACTAACTCCTGAATGAGCGGTAGAACCTTTAGTCTAGGTGAGATACTCCGCCGACCGATGGAAAAACCGCTCAAAGTAAGAGTATGTCAAGTTTAAAACAGATGGAGGGAGAGGTCTGTCCCACACGGCCTGTTATCTAGATGATACCTACACTGGTGGTCTTAGTCATTGCTGCTGCGATGAACAATTTATACCTTGATGACTTTAAATGAAGAGCAGTTGACTCTTAGTTAAATATATTTTGTGCGTCGTGTTACTTGTTCTTAGCTTTGTGTTAAAAGCTTGAGAATCTTCCTTTGTTAAAATGTTTGATATCCACTGGGCGGGAAAGTCCTCACAAAAGAAAAACGATCTGTGTTTGTTGTGTGTTGTGCACGAATGTGAGTGTGTGACAGGCTCCCAGTAGTCCTTGCTACAGTTGAAAAACACGGTCACACTACTCCTTTTTTCTTTCACACCCTCTTCCTGTGACGCAACAGTTGAAATGAAGGGGGAAGGAATTGAGACAAATACAACACAAAACATCTTTATTATATTTCTTCAGAAAATTATTATTAATATGGGATGTTGCTGTCACATCAGATATTACATGACACTTCTAGTCTGCCATTAAATACGAACATACATTGTAAAATACACAGCCATGAGATGAACACGAACAGGAAAGCTTAAGGTGAAGGAATGAGTAGACTGCTAAAGGAATTACCCCCCTTCTCCAATTCCCTCTATGTTCGTGTCCCTCAGTCTGACAATGTTAAACCTTGAACAGGTGTACACAAGAGAAGGTTAAACACGTCTGCAGTCGGTATCTCATTCAGATTTAGCTCTGCTGATTGTGTCATTAAATGTTGTTGATTCATTTCATTGATCTCCTCAATAGCTGACAACCAGAGAAAATATTGACATTGGCATTGTCATAGAATGTACACTAGACATACTCGACAGAATAACATAACAGATTACAGGAGGGAAGGAGCTGGTCAGACGCGGTAACCACTGTCATGATGATTTGGTGAGGACATAACAAGGACACCGACGTGAGTCTATGAGAGAGCAAGTGTACAACACAAACACTGGGTGTACGAGAGACACAGTTATCCAGTGACCTCCTCGTCTCGTGTTTCCTCAGTGACGTAGCTCTGTGACCTCGCCCTTGAACGTGTCACGTAGCAGGTAGATGACAGACAACATCGGTCTGAGGTCGACAGTAGGAAGTAAATACCAACATCATGGAGACAGAACACAATTCGAAAGATGACTAGTTGTTTGATGGCCAGAAATGTTCTCTTTGCATTTTTTAATTTACACAAGTTGTTTACCTGATTTCCTACAGATACACAACAACAAACAAACATACGTTCAGTTCCCAGCAGTGTCACAAGTATGAGCACTAGTAAATATTGTGTACCTACCCTCTTTCTCCAGTGTACGTCACGTAACTTGACCGTTAGTTCTGTGGTGGAGATAGACGGCAACTCCGACTAACTCTTTGATTATGAGGAAAACAAGTGTTTTTATAATCACGTGACACCTTTTAGTTCACCTCATCGTCATCATCATAATGGTCAACGTCTTGTCTGTAGTCAACTGCTCAGCACCAGACCTGGACATCACAGTCAGGGAGACAAACTCAGTCAGGCGTTTTCTCTGGTATGTGTCTCTTCCTTCAAAATCTCAACTATATATGGTTGTTGTGACATGCGCAGTACACTCGTGTTCCTCACGTGATCACATTCTTTGCGAGGTTTTCAGTATGAGGTTATTTCTACCCGGCTGTTGTTATCTTCACTCAAGCGTGGCGATTTTCTCGTAAAAGAAAAAAGATACCTGATAGCTTCAAGGACAGTAGAACAGACACAGTGGGTAGTGTAGACTGTCACATCGGTCACAAGATGGTCACGTGTCTAATTACAGACCTCCAGCAACTTTCCAAGTGTCAGATGTAGTCTTAACTGTACTGAAGTAAAGGTAGGTCAAACTTGACTAGAAGCACAGGTATGTGAGTGATGTTACCCTGGGTACACATGTAGCACAAGATATGACGATATAAGAAAAACACAGCAGGCATACATCAAGAAATATTGCAGAAGCAAAAGAGTGACTGGCAGTAGCGACAACAATAGTAACAACTCCGTGTGAAACGTGTACGAGATGATTATGAAGACTTTACATTTCAGTTCATCATTACTTTATAATCTACAAGTGTAGATACAATCCATCATTACAGCAACACACAGCTAGGTATTTACGTACACATGTAGAGCACAGTGGATTGAATGTATAGATACATTACATAACAACTACACTGATTTCTAAGTACTGTAATATAAGTCAGAAAAGAGAAATCTCCCTCCTTTGTAACTCCATTATAAAAATTACAAGAAGTTTCCACAGTCCTACATTCACAGAACAAACTTACAAAGCTCTATGAGAAGTTACTAGTGTGACACATTGTCTGACACAGCTGCTTGTGTCACAATCATATATATCTGACAGTAACCTGTGTAACATGCATATCTGACAGCTATACTTGTGTCACAATCATGTCTGTCATATAACTACACAGTTGGTTTCAATGAAGGGACAGAGAGACGAGGATCAGGATTTTTATCAGACCGTCATGCCATTGGTGACAGTATTTTATAATGTGACGTATGCTACACGTGACACAAGCATGTTCAATGACCTCATAGTCTATTGTGTCCTTGACGACACTCAGTGACGTCACTTATAAACGTGGCACGCAGCAAGTGCGGGGCAGACACAACCGGTGTGAACTGGCCGACAGCAGGAAGTGAATACAAACATGGCGGAGAGAGGACTTGTATGCTATGGTACGTGACATCAGGATGAGACTCTTACTACACGTCAGCAACATGTGAAATATAAAATATAACAAATACAATATTGTGTATGTCACACAGTTATGTACAAATGATACTTGTGTCAATCTTTTTGATCCGCAGCGCCCTGCAATCATTAGACCTACATGTAACATGAACATTCATTAGTCCTGCTATGTGTAACACGAACATTTATTAGGTCTTCCTAGTGTCCCGAAACACATTGCCATCCACGTCCATACAGGTGACAGGGGCTTAACTGACAGTTTTACAGTAAAGTTGACGAAAAGAAGCAGCCCGTGGAACGGGAAGCGGCTTTATATGACACAACAGTGAAGTAACCACCTACACCCCGGGTGGGATTACACACAACTAAAGCAAGGGTAGCTTGGCTGACCCTGATCACGTGGTTACCTTTGTAACAGGATGAGTAGACCCAGCAGTACTGGTCCCGACGGGATACAACAATCAGGAAGTCAGGATTTGTTTGTGCTTTGTTTTCTCTCGGTGATGGGCGAAGGACGAGAAAACAGACTGTCGACATCTCTCTCATCTCTTCATCTTTCTCAGTGATCATCACTTGTTTTTCACCCACTAGCCATGTGTCTGTCCATCTCACAGCACGACTGAGTGAATGAACTCAGTAACAGCAACTCCTAAATCTCATTTCCCTAAGGATGCTTTAATGTTTTTCATAATAAAGGATATTACAAATATGAGCTAAATACTTTACTTAACAACACAATATAGTAAAATAATTTATTTATATAGAGTTATACAGTTATTTAAGTATTGTTATTATGGTCAAAATGTTTGTGCCTTTGGCAATAAAATATTAAATTGCTTCTCTTAGAAAAGAAAACAAAACAGGCTTAATGCATTACACAATACATTAGATACACATTTCTTACATCATGACAAACATTTCAGTCAATTATTTACCAAGATTCACAACAAAGTTCAAATGTTTACTTACAGGATTAAAAATCCAATTAAGTTTGTGAGTTACTGCAATGGGTCCTAGTCTTTAGGGTGTTTTGTCAGAGTATCATTTCTAGAAAGCAATGGTGCATAGGTGTTGTAGGGCTTCTAATCAACAGATAGAGACTACCACAGGGAAAGCGCCCTAAGGGAGCAGGAGGACGTTCTAGAGGCGGTGGTCAGGTGAAAGTTTACCTACACTCCGTTACCGATGAGCAAGCTGCACTACTTACAGATACAGGTAGCTTGTAGTTCCTAACACAATTTATTATTAAATAGATACTAAGTGATAAATATTATGATAAAAGGAGTTCAAATATAATCTTTAAGTTAATAAATAAATGAATGTCAATTAGCAGATTGGGGAAAGTGGCAACCGACAGATAATCCTCGTGCATCGATTATGATGATCCTTCGTAAAGGATAGTGATGATCGGTTATTTTAGAATACATTAGGAGCAATTTAAAGTCACCTTTAACACGATGGACCAGTTTTAGTTAGTTGTAGTTATTAGCCCTTTGCTTAAAACAGTTGTTGTTTTTTAGGCAGCAAAAGTCCACTTCAAGAGATCAAAAAGAAGTCAGGTGCTGATGTAGCCTTTGACCCCAAACACTCACCTGTACCAGGAATAAAGATTTTCATCGACCGCTGTGTTTCTTCTCAGATCGACGCTGCAGTCCGTGACATCAGTGAGAAGACTGGTGCAAAGATTTGTTTGTTGATGTCAGATAATAACACAACATAAGCGAAATACGTCAGCTAATGTCAGGTTTTGCTGAGGGTCATCCTCTGGCCAGCTACACTATAAGCAAGTGAATATATTTTCAAGGTGGCAAGTAATAAATGTCATTTAAATGCAAAACGAGTGACATGTAACTTTAATCATGTCATCACAATTTATTGGAATGGGTTAGCATGAACGTGTGCCATGGCCTGCAGTGTGTGTGTTTCTAACATCTTTATTAATTCACCTTTGTGTGTAGATTTGTATCACTGAACATTGTTTTCCGTGGATATTTTCTCGTAACTTTATAATTTGTGTGTATCTTTATGCTTGTAAGTGGATGCAGTCGAATATGTATGTTTGGTGATTAAGCGAATGGGAGACAATGATAGCAATGAGTAAGTTAATGTCAGTTTGGTCGTTTTTAAACAGATCGTCGTCATTGTTCTCATCTTAAAGAGAAATGTATTTGTGGGATGTCATGATGACAGAGGTCACTTACACAATGCTTATTTCTCATACAAGGAAGCTCCGTGAGCTTGAACATTGTTAATGACCGGACCGACAAATGCGTTGACAGTAGAAAAAACATTGATAAACACGCTGATTATACGGTGATGATGTGTGAGCTTTGTTTCTATTGTAAAAATAAACATTACCATCAGGTATCGTTCCCAGACACTGGAGAAATTTGATGACTTTGGTGAGGAACAGTTTGGTAATAGACAATATTATCAGAAATTAAATGTACGTGACACGATGATGTTGAGACAAAATATAAGCTGGTGTGTACACACTGATCTGATGGTGAATTCAATCTGAGTGTGTGAGATGGTAGACTCCCCTTATCTCAATGATAAAAGAAGTTTTTAAAAGTAACTGGACAGGTAGCTTTACATTAATTAAGTTTGGCAAACCTGATGAGACGTGACCACTAGCTTCGGCAGCTCGCTAGGAAGTAGGGATGCAGCAGGTGACGGCAAGAACCACAACCCATAACATTCATGATTGTCAACAGTTCATGTCAATGGAAGATGACCACTTGTGGTGACGAGGACTCACTGATGCTGAGAGTGACCTCGTCTTGTTTTCTGCCAATGATGGGGAGGTGATGTAAGGCTGACTTGCTGGAGGACAATTTGACAGCTGAGATTAGGAACATTTATAATGCTTTGTTACTGATTTATCTGACATAGCTTTTGTCTGTCTTTAGGCTCTTGTCACTCTTTAATGTATGAACTTTACTAGCTACTTCTTGTAGCAAGACGTCTGCCTCAGAGCCCGTCATGGCTCTCAACGGCCCTGAGTTCACACCTACAACTAGGTAAGCCATTGTGTGGTCAGCACGAAGACAGAATATATCAATAGACACTCGGGTTAACGGAGCTGAAATTGCCAGAAGACTGGTGGTATCGACGCAATCACAAAGCTGATGGTAACAACATGAAAATCTTTAAAGGAAAGGACAGACTTGCGATCTTCAAGATCTTCAAAAGAAACCATTACGAGAAAATACCGACAGGTGACGGTAAAATCTGAAAGTCGCAAAAGAAAACAAAATTTAAACAGTCCTGCACATCAAAAATGCAAGAAAAAAAAGGACCGGCCTGCACAATGAGCACCAATAAAAAACAAATAAAAGTAGAAAAATTGCGGAGAGCCGCCTCCCTCAAACCTGCTAGGCGAAGAAAGCCACTCGACATCCCAGGACATTTGTAGAAGAGGAGAAACACTGAAGACAAGTGTTGGTGTACGAGAGACAGACACACGACTACAACAGGTGATAGGAATTTCTGGCAGCCAGTTGCGAGGGGAGACAAGCACAAGGTGTGCCGTGCAGCGGGGCATGAGGTCAAGTCGAGTAGACCTAAGGTCATACATTCTGAGCAACTCAGATCTACTAATTCTCTTACCTCACATCTATCTCTATCAAATAAACCAGATTTAAGTGAGTGAACCAGAGGGTCGAACAAACACACGACGACTTTTCTCTCCAGACCACAAACACGATCTCCACTCGTCATCCACACCACGTCACTGCGAGCCGTGGCCACGTCCTCGATGTCGTCATCATCCTTCATCACCCGCACTGGGATACCCGCTTCTTGCAGTCCTGTCACCACACCCGAGTTGTCACGTACGTCACGCCAGTACAACTACAGCATGTCTCTCCACTGTAGACAGGGTGGTGTTGTGTCGCCGCTGGTGGGGTGATTGTTGTAAATGTTGTGTCACTCTCTGTCAATAGTCACAGTTTGTTTATTTTGTGTCACATGTTGCAGACTGGTCACAATAAAGATAGTAACTACTAGAAGATGTTCAGGCGGAGTTTTCTGGTAGATGCAGATACATTTTGTCATTGGAGTGAAGTTAATGATTTGTTGATGACATTCGGTAACTGATCGAAGGAAGAGATTGAGTGCACATGCAGCCTGTATCAATGTTACTGATGGTGGTTTTTTTTCTTAAAGATAGATGGAAGTAGTGGGTGCAAAGGACCAGATGGAAAAACTTTGGAAGATATAGGAAATTTCTTTTGTAAATCTGGCTGCTGCCTGCGCAGTGACCATTTAAGGACTCAGTTCATGAGAGTGGCTACAAGAACAGGCAGATTTGCTGTGCTATGCCATTAATTTCCAATGTGCCACACCGACCGCCACCAGCGTCCCTCTCCCTAAGAAAGGTATCCAATATTAGAGCGACATTGGTCAGCTGACAAGAAAAGATAAAAAATATCATGTCTTGTGTGTCCTACGGGTGTGGCCATCTTGTTTCTTACAAAGTCGTTGATTTTTTGTTCTTTGCATGAGATCAGGAGCAGCCTCCTCAGCCACTTGTTCTGCAATGGTCCGCGACAGTCTGGTTTCTCTTTTCGGTGACGGCGAGCAGAGGTCACGTGTCACATCAGTAGAGCAGGACGGACAATACCAGGGCCTTGTACTAGGAGTATCGTCTCTGACGTCACTGAGTAATGACGTCATCAAGAAATAACGTCACAATAATGACACATGTTGCTACTCAGTTTGTGTAACAGCCAATGTAACAATAAATCTACCTTCACATGACAACACCATAACATCACAGCCGTTGATTAACCGTTACTAAACACCCGGTGGTGATTATGAGATCAATGAAGTGCCACCTACCTATATCACATGATATACAACTCACCTGTAATAACTCACTACATCATCAGTGATGACATACAGCACACTTCTCATTTGAATTTTCCTTAATTAATACGAGTGGCTTGTGACATTCAGTAAAAACGCTTTGCTTCTCCTCCTGTGATCTTCGTGTTTATTTACAGTTTGACGCGTCATTGTTTTTGGTGAAACCTGTATCGAGCAGGTCTACCCTAGACATCAGTGATATGAATCATTAGTAATAGTCTTCAAGCTTTTGTCTTCAGTTTGAAATTTCATTTCTTTGTTAAAGTCTGTTAACGGTTCTGTTCACTGAAACTGCCCAAACTGACCGGTGATTTCCTGTGTACTCTGGACAAGACCGACAACTAATTGCTGTCCATGCCTGGATTAGCACTTGTCCTTTATTTCCATGTACACCAAACCACCAGATATTGAATCTCTTTGTGCTTCTGACCAAACAACTGTTTATCAGCTGTTCTAACTTCACACATTGTCATCCTTGAGGACGAGAGAGTAGGGGTAGATAAACACGTCATGTGATTAGCAGGTTTGGATTAGCAGGTTTGGAGCCAGTAACAGCCCATCAAGGCGAGGTAACACTAATTTAAATTACCCCCTCACACAACACACACATACACATGCATAATTTTGCATATTGCTGAGTTATTCTTAGTTATGGAAGTCATATTACTTGTATAAGTAAGTTACTATACATTCTAATGTAGATAAACATTCAAACCGTTTGTAACAAAAGTTTATTTCTTGTGATCTGTGCTATCATCACAAGTTTGTTGCATCTCTTTCACATGATGAGATCAGTTTGCTGACAAACACTGTGGGATCTCACATCACCGGTTTGTTGACCTTCTAACCGCCGAGACAACGATTATCGTTTTATTTCCTAATTAGTTTTCTTATTTACTTGTTAACACTTGTGTTTGTTTAAGGCTGATTGTAAGATTTCGTATCATGACATGTCACGACCAGTGTATAGTGTGTGTTGTGAGGGAAAGACTGTCATCGTGAAAAGATGTTGGCCAACTGTAACACTGTCGTGTGATCGTGGCGATATCATTGTATTTTTTGTTTATTTGCTATCTGCTGTTTGTTGTTAAATATATTTATATTGTCATTCTGGGCGAGACGCTCCTTGTAAAACGATTATCGTTTGACTTTGTTGAAACAATGAGCACGTGGTACCTGAGGGTGACATGACTGTTAAAACTATTTAAACTACTTTACAACAAGTCAGGGGAGAACAATCACAAGGTGTGACGTACAGCGGGATATTAGGTCGAGTCGGAAAGAGCTACGGTTCTGTTGTAACTCCTGAAATGTAAATAAATCATAATCAGGGTCCTGCAGACACACGACGACTTTTCTCTCCAGACCACGAACACGATGTCCACTCGTCACCCACACCACGTCACTGCGGGCCGTGGCCACGTCCTCGATGTCTTCATCCTTCATCACCTGCACTGGGATACCCGCTTCTTGAAGTCCTGTGACCACACCCAACTGATCACTAAAGTCATAACAGTACAACACCAGCACGTCTCTCCACTGTACACAGGGTGTTGTGCCGCCGCTGGTAGAGGTCAATGTTGTAGATGTTGTTGTGCTGCTCTCTGTCAACATGAATATAAACAATAGCATCATTTAACGATGACGTAAATTGACAGACACACGTCACTAACACACTGTCTTATTTACAAGACTTTCTCACCTGTTTATTATTTATCACACAGGTAAGTGTTTAACTGTAAACAACGTTACACTACACAATATCCACACCTACCAGTAACATCAACACGGAGACTGTGTAGGAAGCTGGCCACCTCACGACCGCACGTCACACAGTCACCTGACCTGTCACCTGAGTGACCCTGACCTCGGTGATACAGTCGTGTGACTGGCGGGCCGTCTGTGTGGTCGGGTACACCTCGCTTACTGTAGGGGTGGACATGATGGTGTTTAGTGATCATCTCGTCCTGCTCGACTTCCCTGACGACGGCCGGTGGAGAGCGGAGGGGTCTGGTTAAAGATTCCACTTGCCAGCCGGCTGGTGCGTCTCCATGGAAATAACTTGCCGCCCACAGATGGAGACGAGGAACTTGTGTCAGCAGCTTGTCACACAAAGTCTGGAAGTTTTTCATTCTGTATCTGTAACATAGGATGTAGCTACACCTGTTACATTGTGTATCATGTGTAATATCGTTGTCAATGATGTCATCAAGTAAGTGATGTTACAATAGTGACACGTGTTGCAACACAATCTGTGTAATAGCCGATGTCTCAAAACAAATCTATGTTGACAACACAACACCTTCATCAGGTGTCACAACTGTTGAGGTAACATCACCTGTTAAGCATCAAATAGTTTTAATCCAGTAAATACAGACAGCATCTACTTGTGTGGCTATCATCACATCACACGCTGTACAACTCACCTGTAACTCTCTACTTCATCAGCGATGACGTACAACGACCCTCCGCTCGCCGCCTGTGACAAGTCGTTGACGGCCTTCTCCACACCTTTATCGTCAAGAAGATGATACTGCAGGAGGTGAGGCTGACAAGGTGACACACCTGCTGACTGTAGTGTCTTTACTGTCTGCAGCAACAGGTGATACAACATGATGCACGCTGCACGACTCCCCCACCACGTACTGACAACGTAGACGTGGTGACCACACCGCAACAACTGTATGGCCATCAGCAGCAGCACCACAGTTTTACCTGTACCGGGCGGTCCGGTGACAAAGAGTGTGGGAGGCGCCGTGTGTAGCAGGTGAACTTGCTCCGGGAAGAGTGTGATTACAGCAGTATAGCACTCTCCTGTCCACCACACGGCCTGACCCAGGGTCTTGACACTCACACGTGGAGGACATGTGCATGGCACACTCACTGTTGTCGCCGGACCGCAGAACCTGCAACAAACAAATGTTCGAGACTTGAGCTCATCTTACTATTAAAATAAACTACTGTGACCAACCCTGTATACTGAGTGATTTATATTATTTACTACAAGTGGTTAGTTACATTCAGTAAAAACTTTTTCTGTCTTGACGTACTAACGTACTTCTCTTCAAACAAAACCAAAAAGTGAAAGTAGTGACTACATTCTGTCTCTCTCTCTCTCTGTCACTAACGGTCTACTGTCTACTAACAGTGGTAATTGTCGCGGTGAAGCATGAATTCTTCTCTCTAACTTTATTCTCTTCACCAATAAATACTCTCACCTCCGCAATCTAACACCAACCGGTTGTAATAAGTCTAATATTTACAATGAGCAGTTTATAAGTCACGTTAACAGGTCTGACAACTGACTGCATTCTTAGCGAGGCGCTGTTCTTCTGCGTATCAGCCCTAGGACCTAGTTTATTTTATTTTAGTTTAGTTTAGTTTACATATACCTCTATATGTATATATCTATCTATATATATATATCTATCTGTTATATATCTATATAATTACACTTGTGCCTGACACCTCACAGGTCAAGATACAACTACATGTGTCAACAACCACCTGTACGTCTACTATTGCGATGACGTCAACCATCTACAGACACCACAGGTGAGACAGTCACGTGTCGTTTTTCATGGCTTCTCCAGCCATTTCGATTTAAAACTCTGGAGAAAAATCAGTAACTGTCGCTGGCAAGATTATCACCACTTTCATTATTGTCTGACACTTTACTGACATCTAGTAGCTGCCGAGTATTCTTCGTCGCACTGTTCAAGAAAATTTCCACTTTCAGTACACAACTAAGATAAATAAGACTATAAATTATGTTAGATAAAGGCATTGTAATCACTTATCATCCCAATGTCCTATTGACAGGACGATGTGACATGACACGATATTACCTTTGTGTTTGTGTTTGGAATAAACTTTAGCAAAACGGACACGTGTACAGTGTACTGACATGACATTAGTCTCACAACGACTACAACAGTCAACTCACAGGCTCCTGGTATGTGGCCTGGTCACGTGTCTGCTTTGGTACAGAAGACAGAGGTCTGTAATTAACTGTCCTCCATACAGAACACTGGGAGACAAGGGGTTAATGAGTGACTGTAATCAACAGTAAATATTTAAGGTGGTGAGACAGACACTCACCAGGTGGCGGGAGACTAGTAGACAGACATCCTTGTATACTTGACTGTGTGACACTTGTTCAGTCTGTGTCTTGTGTCTTATAAACATGTGTGTTTACAGCGCGTACACAACAACAGCAACTTAATAAATAAACAACATAAACAACGGGTGAGTGGCTCAAAGCTCAAGAGTGTTTAGTGACGATAAAGGTGAGATGGAGGAGGTTGTGGGAGGATGTGATGACAGTAGACCTGACATCTTGTCATCTCAACATCAATGTCAGTCTTCCACTGACTGTCACCACACGTGCATTTGATATCACATGTTATTTACACGTCAACACTCGTACAGTGTTAGTTTATGTTGTGATACTCATTGTACACAGTGTATCTTACCGTGCTACTAGTGTCCTGTAGACGTGACGTGTCATGTGACTGTCAGGCCCAGACACAGCCACACGTCGCTGCCACCAGTCTCCGAGTTCCCTCAGCACGTGACTACTGACGTCACACGGTGTCTTGGGGTCAGACAACTGATCACAGCACAGACACACACCAGTGATGTCAGCGGGGTCTGATGTTCCGAGACATCGACACAGGTCCTGTAACAGAAGCAATTGATCTGAAGAGAAATGATCCAAGCAGGAAAAGTTTTTAGCGGACATATTTACTAGCAGAGACACACTTTATATCGTTATTTTACAAAGAGTGACTGAATCCTAAAATGCTTTTTTCTTTCTTACAAAGTGTCAGGAGGATGAATGGCGGTAAAGTTTGACCGTGAGTCGATAAGTTGTACAACACCTGTCTGAAGATGGTGAACCACGTATAAATACATATTACGATATTACAGTATCGACCACTTAGTTGCGTTGCACCGATATTGTTTGTATCATCATCATCATCATCATCATCATCATCATCATCATCATCATCATCATCATCATCATCATCTGTTTAAATTAGAATGAAATCGAACACACAATATGAATCAGTAAGCGATGTTAATAATCCTCACCTGAGTCAGCTCGGGGTCATTGTCGAGCACCTGTTGTAGCTGACTAACCGTCAAGTTAGGGAGTGCGATCGTCTTAGTGACACGTACACCGGGAGTGACGTCTGACGCCAGGTATGACACTGTGGTCCCCGCCCTGTCCAGCTGTTTGATGGCCTCCTGAAGATTGTTTTTAATCTCTGTGTTAGTTTTCTCTGTTCTTTCCTTTTCCGACATGTTGTGTTCATTTACGTTGCCATCAAAAGCTTTCACTTTACAGATGACAAGACCGTACTGTCGATGAATAAGAAGTACATCGATGTCCCCTGGTTTCCATTCCTGTCGCAGATCAGAGTGGTGTCTGATGGGTAGGGGAAGTCGTCTTGCCACGTCAGCATAATAAGAGTCACGCAGGTAGTCGTCAAACAGGAGCTGACTCACTCCAACCAGCACTTCTCTCTTCTCTTTAAACATTGTCTCCAGACATAGAAGGACTCTTTGCATGGCTGCATCATGTCGGACATCACTGTCCTTAACTGCAGTTGTCATCGTCTGGTTGGACTCATCTACCTGTGGAGATGACTGAAGGACGAGAACTTTCTGACCAGCAACAGACTCTTGTGTCGTCGGCACGCGGCTGACGTGTACAGGAGGCAGGAAGTAGACACTAGAGTCCAGATCAGGGAATGTCACCTCAACCCACTGCTCCCAGAATTCCTCTTCTTGCTTTCCTCGGGCTTCCAACTGTTGTAATGAAAAGACATCAGCAGCCTGTCTTGTATTATTCTGTATACAGATTTCAACAGGACTTGACTGCATTGAAGAGGATATTTGTGTTAGCATTCTCCTGCCACACCACGCTAAGTTGACCACATTTCTTAGATCAATAATAAACAACAATAAATGCAAACATTTGTAAAGCGTACACACACACACACACACACACCTAAGGAGCAGGGTCTTAGCTCTAAAAACAATGTAGAGACAAGGGCAACATACAAGGGACAGGAACACAAACAACACATGAACTACGAAAGAAGAAACAATAACACTGATGATAAATAAACACAAATACAGAAAACACAAAGAGGAACAAACAAAGGCGCCAGAGATTTCCTTTCCCTTTGTTTCCACGTATTTAAGTATTTATCTCGACATTGACTTTTTTAAGCAGGTAAGTAAGACTTTAAAGAAAGAAAATTTAAAAGAAAAGGAGCAAGAATTAATGACAGGAGGCTAACAAGTAATTAATCTCCATTAATGGCTTACATTTTGAAACAAAATATCCTGATAATATGCACGATGGATCTGAATTCCTCAGAAAGATCATCAGTATCCTTAATATCTGACTTTTTTTACCTTTATTGAAGCAGCCGTCTTGTGTCACGTGCATAGAAAATAAATGATACCCAGGATAATAACTCAACTCAAGTACCCGATTCTCTCTGTGTTGTGACTAACTCGTTGACCATTGCGCCACCGGGGTGTCAGTTGTGAGTAGTGTGTAGTGTGTGATGTAGACTCCATCATGGTGGCTCTATTTGACAGTAGGCAAGGACAGTCTCACACACTTAGCCCATGAATAGTAGTGAATATTGAATAGTCCTACATGAATAGTCATGAATAGTCCTACACGCAGTGTGGTCTTACGTGTGGATAGTTGCACGCGAGCTTCAACCATAAATGTGACCTACACGAGTCTTAAGTCAGAAATTTGAGATTTGCCAAATTGCATATTTTTAAAAAGTAGAAGTTCTGAACTTTCTATTGATACACAAGTTGTTTTTCTAGTCCTAACATCGAGTTATAAACGTTTGAAGTGTGACAGTACGGTGGCGGCCATTTTGAGAAAAGCGGGTTCAAAAGTTAGCATCAAGATGGCCGACAGGGTTTGTTTACTCCTAAACTTTTGGAGACAAATCTTTTGATTGCTTAATATTTTAATTTAATAAGTTGATCATACAGACTCTGGTCTTTCTGGCAAGGTATAACACGATGGGTTATGACTGGGAAACAGTATCGAAACAACGTTTGTATTTCGTTTTTGTTCTGCAGAAATCGGTACGGATCGCAGTAGGGTACCTCGATTAAAACGTATTTTAAGACGATTTCTAACTTTTAATTTAACATAGCAGTGTATTTTCTTGATAGTATATTAACCAATGAATCCATTTTTAAAGAAAAGTCAAACTGCACAAAGCTGACCCCTGTCACTTTTCGGGGCCTCGAACTCAAAACTGTTCCGTAGAACAAAGCTAATGATTGTCAAATCCTTTGTTGGTCTGCATCTTTTTAAAGAAGCATCGTCTCAGGACAGGAGATGATAGGGCAATGACTGTAGATGACATGAGCTCTGACAGGTAAACACTTGTAGCATCTAAATATAATTTTATTGCTGGTTGTCTCTGAGAGAGAAAGCTGTCATAATGACGATGTGGTTGTCTTCGGGTTTTGATCATTAAAGACTCAGCGACATTTTTTTATTTTTATTTTTTACTTCTTATATTTTTTGAATTACACTAACGGAGTCTGAAAAGCAAGACACGAAAAGAACCTTGCCATAGCGGCGAGTAACACACAGAATAGACTCAGATGATGTCCACTGATACACCAGGAGATGCTGGCCTCACTTACGATACACATCATTAGAGTTCAACCATCACGTGGTGTGTGACAATGGAAGGTCAAGTTTACAGTCACGAACCAAGTCACATGTCAGAGCAGGGAATGCATCCACCAGAATTTCCGTTAATATTTATCTCAATAATAAGTAAATATGTACAACAAAAATATTGATTTGTAATATTACTAAAATTTTAAATACATTTTCTATAGACCTTGAGTAAAACAAATGGCTCAGTATTTTCAATGCGTGATTGATTTGTCTGTCTCTGTTATAAATCAAACTTTTAATATCTTTTTTGATAAACAGGTATAAAAGCTAAATTGCTTCTTACTTCTTCCTTTGTTAAGACTGGTGATGAGCTGCTTTTGTTTTCTTCAGGTGACACCAGTGGGATTGCTTCAGAGCCAACGTCTCTTGTCGCTTTCTTTTCCAGCTCTTTCCTGTAACAAAATTATTATTTCAAATATTTTTTTTAATAATCCCATTTTCAGTAAGATCGACAGTTACATATACAGTATAAGTTTTTGTTAGACAATTGTCAGTGTTAACATGTTAGCCTTTGTGTAATATTTCTAAGAACTCCATCAAGAGATGGTGTAGACGCGCTACGTAACAATAAAATATTTATGTAGAATGACTGACAAGGAAATCCGTGCTCACAAAACCCTCATCCCTGTTTTATAATGTAATTTAGAAATATGTTTTGGCAGGAATGCATTTCAAAATTTCTTTTTATTTTTATTTTGTAGACTTCTTTCTTTTTTTTTTACATCTCTTCCTGAAACCACACACACAGAGCGTTAACAGGAATGTAACAAATGCCATTCTTTGTAGGACAAGAGGCTACTCTCTCTATTATGATACACGACGAGCAAAATGTCAGGTGGCGTGGGGTCAGAGGAATAGCAACGAGGGGCCACTGTAAGGGTAGAATGGGTTTTAATGACACACAGCCTCGGTCTGGAGAGCTCCACTTCTTGTCCATGGAAGATCAAACTAACAGTTCCAGCCATTGCAGGTCAGGGCGCTAGCCACAGAGTTAGGTGTACCTTGTACATGCCACACCTGTCAGTGCTGGCAGACGCAGGACGGAAACCTATAGAACTGATAATTCAGGTAAGCTAACAACCACTCCAAGACGCAGGATGCACCACCAGGTTCACCACCAGGTGCACTACCAGTTACAACACCAGTAAAACCACTGGTAACACCACCAGTAAAACCACCAGGTGCACCACCAGGTACACCCAGCTAAACAGATTCACTCACAGCCCAACAAACACAGATTGGGTCGCCTCACACCAAACCCACTACTCCATATTTATAAAACACAAAGGGAGCAAAAGCAAACATCCCAATATCTTATCCACACATCATCATGCAAACCAAAATGACTAGAATGAGGCTTAATGAAGACGACCTAACTACAGGAAGAATATATGCACGCGTGGTGCCAGCACCTCACATGTTGGAAATTAATGAAAAAATATCCAAGACCGAGGAAAAGGTAAAAGATAAACATAAACTGGCGTTAAACATTAATAGTTGACTTACACCACTCAAACCACAATTATACTGTGTTGTCATTAATAGTAACAATAGTGGCTAATCATCCAAACTCTAAACTGCTATAAACAAGCAATGAATATTCAATGAATGAATAAGACTGCTAGCCTATCATAATATATGTTTAAATATCTTCAAAATAAATAAAATAATAATAAAAAATTGGGTCTTTTCAATTATCCATAACCAGAGCAATAACCAAGGAGGGTAACTTAAATAAAGCAAAGATTTAAAGTCTTAAAAATGCATAACCTGTTCATGTCGAATTTATAAACACAAAAACAATAATAAAAAGATAAACTTTACATTTTAAGATAATAAACAGTGTACAAAATCGTTAAACTAAATAGAAGTCTAAAATATATGAGTAGAGAAACACAGGGGATATGCACACCATTACAGTTCACCACCATTGCAGACTTGACAGTTTATTAGACTCCAAGAACACTAGACAACAGCAAGAAAAGAGGGCACCGGTAAAAGTAAACAGACGAGTGACTTTCCTTCAACACCTTACTTATCCCCTTCCTCTTTATCACCCCTCCATCCTCCACTACCCCATTTTTCCCATATTCTCCCATACCCCCAGCCCCTCCCTTACAGTGCCACATCGCCTTAGGTGGAAACACTTTTGCTTTCCAAAAGAAGAATATTGGGAGAAACTGGTCACGACACTGAGACCACTCCGCCTGCCGGTCAGTCTGTGGACGACAGGGGACGCTACAAAATATTCTATTGCCTAGTAGGTCTAGAGTAAGTTATCTTTTCAAGTAATTAATTAGCTAAGGATTCAGGCACTGTACCGGCTGTAAATGTATTTAAACTAAAGTGATTACCAGTCATCTCACCTTTGTTTACATTTGAAAACCAGGAAGACGATGACTAACGACACAGGGATGAACACGAGTACAGCGATGGCTACAGTCAGAACTACGGCAGGTACATCTGAAAGTACAGAACACAATTCGTCTTCAGTGTTATAAACTCTGTGTATCAAGCTCTAAGGCAATAGAATGATAGACTGTGATCATCAACCTGTTTACTTACAAGCTACTTGTTTACTTTGATAACATTCGTGTTCAGCCAGTAGAGGCGCTGTAATAGGAAACAACAAATGTGAGGGTGGCCACAGTGTAGGTGTATCTACCTGGTATCAGGATAAAGTCACAGGACTTAAAGCCGTCCATGCTACAGCCTGTCACGTGACAAGCGTATGTGCCGGTGTGGTCACGTGACGCTCGCGGTACTCTGATGACGAGGCGATCTGTGACAAGGTTGCTGACCTCGTACCCCGGGGCTGTGGTGCACTTCAGCTGGTCCTTTAGCCAGGTGCAGGTGACAATGTCGACACCTGTAGACGAATACGTCAATCATACAACTTTTCTCGCTCAAACCTCGATGATACGGGGAATTGTCAGCCTAATGGTCACCATTCCGTAAACTGGAAGGTCAGTGTAAAAATCTGTGGGGGAAGCGATCACAGAACTGAGTGTCACTTTCTTTCACATAAATTGTTGGCTGTAGCTCAGGTTGAAATGATCCAAACAGGTTTTGTGACTGTATTTCACACAACTTCCCACAATGAGAGGGGAGAGAACTGAAAGTAGTAAAAGCTGCAATATCTGACGGACTGTGTGGAAGAAAGTTTTAGGTTTTCAATAAAATTAAACAACCTGCCCACCTCGACTCCAGATATACATGTAGAGAGAAAGACATGAGATGCCTCATTTTATCTGCTGCTCTATTTAAAGATACAGATTTGTTACGGAATTTATTGTAATTAGCTTTAAACTTTGTCACTGAGCAGTCCGTGTCATTGTGTTTTAACCCTTCATGACAGCTGGGTTGTTAAAGATGGAGAATGAGATCGAGAATGTGGCAGGAGGGCGGTAATGACAGAGTTAACTGTAGATGGCTGAAAGGTGGAATCTCGATTACAACTAACATTTTTGGAGGGAAATCAGACAGAAAATTCACTCAGACCAAACGAGGACGCACCTGACTCACGACAAGTAAATCCCATCTCGCGTGAATCTTGGTGTGGAGAGTAGCGGGGATTGTTGTATGTGGATATATATATATATCTGAATGTTATAACTTATAGGCAAGAGAGAAAGCCTTTTGAATGTCCTTAATAAGAGCTGTAGTAACGACAATTATAGTTAAGAGTATTAGTACAGTCTGAATTAAGTTACATGTTTTTATTGGGAGGTCTTACTGGAGCTATTCTCGACCGGGGATAGCTTTCTAAGACTATGTGATCCGCACATCGAAATAACAGGGCATCTCGCACATCTGTCGACTGGTATTAGCAAGTCATCGGCCACGTGTAATTACTGCGATCGGACCTCAACTCACTACTGTCTCGAGCTTAACAGCTCCTAACAGGACCAACACTTATCTAGCAGCCTCCCTCTACTGTCTGCGACCAAACAGTTACTGGCGATGAAGTGTTGTATACTCTGTGCTAGAGTGGGTCTAAGCACCTACTGAGTCAGTTGTGCTGGAGCCCTGACGATTCCCAGACAGACTCACAGCGGAGAATGTGAACAGCCTTGAACAGACCTCGGTTACAACCTCCCTCCTCAGAGCCCACTGCGAAGACAACGATTCTTGATCAAGACAAAGTAATAGGAGAGACAGACCGAGAAAGGTGTGCAGACGTGGTTCAGATGATCACAAAGAAAGGTCTACCTACTGCTGAACCATTGAGCTTCGTCCCACGCTGTACTCAAGAATGTGCTCAAAACATTTCAAAAAATATTGTTATCGAGACACTGATACAAAAAAGGCGAGTCTTGAACTTTCAGTAAAATGTATAAGTATTCTTCCTACAGCAGTGCCGACTATACAAAAGCAAAATTTCACTACGACTGCTGGTAAAAAGTTTAAACAAAAATCAAGCACCAAATAGACAACATCAACACCGTCTGGTCTACAAGTAACATCGTGACACACTCACAAACACATCAGCAGTCGCATCATTATCAAACCTTCTGTTAAAAACAACTGACAGTGTCAGGACACCATTGATGTGATTGTTACAGCTAAGGTAGAATTGAAGGAACAAACTTATGATGAGCTTAAACGGGATCACCTGCAAGCATCAGTAAGTAAACAATAGAATGAGGAAGAAAATGTGTTTACGATAAACATATATCAAATAATTGTGTTATATTTTTAATGGTAAAAACTTCAATATTAGAAGTCATTTGTAACTATAACATAAATATACAATGCTAGAAACTATCCATAAATTATAAAAAAAATTAGAGAAGTTTGTCTTAGACAAACATACATTGATATGTGTTTATATTTATTCATTTTAACAAAAGAAAATAAAATAACTGAAAGTCGCCGACTTAGTAACAGAGAATCAATAATAACACAAGATACACTGTGTTACGACTGTAGCGGTAACTTGGCTCGTTTAAAGATCTGAAAATCTGCGGTGTCACACTTTCCTGTACAAAGTCACTTCAGTCATCCGTTGAACAAAAGATAGAACACGTATACAGCGGCTCACACTGTAATATTTCTCAGTATTATTTCAATGTTCAACAACTCAACGTTATAACCACATAATCAGCGGACTGCCACACAGGCTACTTACATTCTCTTACTTCCAGAGTACTACTAACAACTCAGAAAAATCGAATAACGACCACCTAGGTCTACCCCAGCTTTTTATAGATCCCTTCTAAAAATGCTAAAAATGCAAAATAAAAAAAAATATTAAAAAATTAAGACGCAGTACGCCCTGACCTTGACATCGCCACTTCCGCCAAGGCCCCGTCAAACTAAAAATACTCAATTTCGTAACAGTGTCTTCCCGTCTTTTGTTACTATCATCTTTCCATTTTATTTCTCTAAGGTGATAAAGGCGCAGATGACAAATTCAAACGTTTTGAAAATTCTTCAGGCCAAGGTGGTAGAAAATTTATTTACTTAAACATGTTAGACTGCTATGTTATGTTAAACTAAATACGGTCTAGAAAGGCAAAAGAAGACAAAAACAACATTAAATTACAATGTTCTAGATCCTTCGTACGATAAAGAGCCTTAAAGAAAGAGACAAAGAGCATCCTCAATCAGCTCCCAAGTACAGAAAGGTGAACAGCGATTTTAGTTAGAAGATGAAGGCAACGAAGGAAACTTGAATCAAAGGGAAATAACACATTATAGGTGTGGGTAACACCATATGAGGTCGTCAGTGCCATACGGTGATATAAAAAAAAGCTTTTAGATCACTATCGCGAGGTCAGCCATCAAAGGCAGATGTAAACTGTAGCAGATACAACCTCCTGTCCAGAATAAAACACCTAAGTCCTCACTCCCAGAGACCGTTGTACACACACTGTATTCAGATGACAATTGTCTACACCTTCACTCTGTGGGACTCTGCGTGTTGTGCTTCTACGAGACCTCTTGTAGGTCTTTAAAGATGAGATATCTTATCGGTGTTACTTCAATGATTTCCAATGATTTCTCATGTCCAGGGCTCCTGTCACTAAAAGACTGCGGCATAACAAACGGAATCCAGTAGACCACTTGTAAGCAGGACTCCTAAAACATGTCATTCAATACCACTGGTCACGTGTAGAGACCTTTCATTGAACGTAAACATTATAACAGTGCAAAAAGTTTTATTATGCAGGTTAGTTATTAGTTCTTAGCTAATCAAAAACTCCTATGTAGTTAGATAAACACGCTCTTTGTACATTCTTGTTTTCTCTCTTTAAAGTCTTTATTTTATAGTTGAGTAGTATTTCAGTTATCTTTCCTTAGATCGAGGGCATGAAATAAAAAGGTTTCAACGATCTACGAAGAAAAGCGTTTAGGTGATACACTGCTCTTGTCCATCCTCATGTCACTGGCCTCAGTCATCTGTCACCTGTACACACTACTCACTGCTCCTGTTTGACTCCTGCCTTACTACAAATATTTACTACACACGACGAGATACTCTAGTTCTTGACTTTCCAGACATCGTATGTACAGAAGTGATTCAACTCAATGGTACCATTTTATCTGAGATGGAAATGACAGTCAGTGTATACAGTGCCCACAAACGAATAATAAATATTACTATTTGCAGCAATGTTAGCAACAATTAGTATTGCATTCTACATAGTTACACTTAGGGAAAGATCTTCAGAATTATTGACATAAGGACAGTTATATCTCTGGTGATGACATCCGTGCAGTCAAGCGTGGCCAGTAAGACCGCGACTTCACAAATAAACACTTTCATCAAACGAATGCCTCACCTTGACCAGTATGAACAGTTCACCAACTTTCTTTTCACAGTACAACAAGTCAACATTCAGCGATCGTGGCTTATACTGTTTGACATGGACAGACGTTCAGAAGTCACTGACAAGGAAGTTTGCTCCCTTAGAGACAACATAAACTTTCACCGTCGTCAACATGGTCACGTGACACCTTACACAGAGCTTATCGTGTCATTGTTGATATAACCTTTAACAACACGAGAATGGTTAAATCAGTTACTTCGTGAGATTCAGTACAAACAGTTGGATATTGTGAGTGCCGTATGTGGATTACAAAAATAGTTATTTAGTAAGACCTGCTGGTAATCAATGTTTGATACGCGGTGCATCAAACTGACCTAAACATTCATTAACGTAGAACTGTTTTAAATACATATTTTACACGATTCATTATTTTATAAAACTCTTTTCCTGCACTCGAATGCAATTTTCGTAATACTTTATGTACAGATGACTGCACCGACAAACCGTTGTGCACCCCTCAGCGGGTCAGTCGTGGTCACTAGCTATAGAGACTGGTTACACAGCAACCACAACAACCAGGTAAAAATACTGTTGGTGTTATTTGCTGCTTCCCGTCAGACACAAAAACATTTGCTCTGCCTGAAGTGAACATGCACTAGAAGCAGAAATATTAACGACAAATAGAAGTTATAGTTGATGACACTGACCTGTGATCTCTGCCTTTGAACATTGTAATTTTGTAACACTTTAATCAAAACACTAACGCTATCAACAATTATGCATTCACTAAGAGGCAAAATACTGACAGAGGGGGGAGGTAATATACATGCGCACGGAGGTGATTGATAAGAAGACCTAATGAAACATTGCCTGCCAACACGTTCCTCAGTAAATGGCGCGTCGTCCACCTGGTCGACCTCTGGTGCTGTTGTGTGTGAGTTTATCTTGACTGGGTACTTCAGTGTTTGATTGTTCACAATGCTGGTGACCCTTAGAGCCGCTTACTGTTTAAAGAGGAAATAGTTTGTAAGGAGTATGTCACTGTATGTTGTCCCACTGATACTTGAGACAGAATTCGATATGTTGAGGTGTGAGGTCGCTCGTCCCTAGAGACAGTGACTAGAGTATAATGTCTGTCTCCACGTGGAGACGTCAGTTGTCTTTTGTTTGTATGGTTGCTTTTTACTATTTAGGATAAGTTGTGAGTATGTATAATATATATATATTCATGAAACATTAGTCCCCAGAGACAGTTCATACAGTGACCATCAAGTAACAGTTTTCGTTGACTAAGAAGACGAGTGTCCCGTACAAATATTAAATTTTTTCTCTTTATTTTAACCATATGCCTCGTCCACTACCTATACAAGTAATTAACATAAATTAACATAGATTTACAGATACACGTTTGTTTCTATCCGTGTTTTAAATTTAAACCCACTTTTTGTACTATTTGTATTTGTGTATTATTATACGAAATATTATTTATCAACGGGGAGAGATGTTCAAGAAGTTCTAAAGAGTGTGACCACCCGTACAGGATACATGTCCTGTTGTAGGCTTGCTGGAGGTCTCTGTAGTTGGTCATAACAGGGGCTGAGGCCTACATGTGTGGATGGAAAGACCTCGGGATGGACTGTGTCTGTGGTTCTTAGTGGGTATCTGGCACAGTCGACAAGGATACTTTCATTTCTAGAGGTATCAGCTGACTTTTTTTTATAGACGTCTGTTTAATTATTAAAAAATATGTTCCTTAGCTTTTATCCTGCTTCTGCCATTACTGCTAGATTTTATGTGTTCTGTGTTTTGTAGGTTTATACCGTGTTGTTACTACTAACAGATTGGTGTGTCTGTGCTCCTTTACAATACTAGTAAGAGGATTTTTTTTCTAATGTTTGTTTAAAGATAAATGCAAGGTAACTTTTCCCACAAATCTTTGTGAAATGTTAATTGCTCTCGAAACAGGTCGCCGAACATTATAACATGATTGTGATTGGATTCTTAAAATCGCTTATTTACCGTGGAAACTTACAGAGGGACTATGAAGACCACACATTCATCACTACACTACCATCCTCTCCCCTAATTGTGTGTCTCAGTGTGTTTGTGGTTCACCACTTATGTCGAATGTATAGAGGCTTCGGGAAAATCCCAAGACATAGATTTTCGATCACATTTGTAGCTCCTGGAAATCTTTCCTGATTACAGCTTTACATTTCTCTTATTGGCTGGATATGCACTGCTACAGTGACAGCTTCTCAACATTCAAACTGAACACAAACACTGACGGTTGTCTCTGCCAGCTGCTTGTCATTTATCTACACATATAGGCTATAAATAGGACGATCTAAGTAATTGGATTTTTCCGAAAAGGGAGACGAAATTGTCTTTCCTGTCTACGGGCTGTTCACTGTTCAAGATAACTACAGCAGTTCATTTTATTTGAAAGCAAAGGACAACTGAAAAAAATGTTGCCTCTGAATTTGTAGAAATAGGAGTTGTGAAGTGTTCAATACACGCATTCAGGTAAGATTTATTTGATCAAGTATGTTTGGTAGTTGATTATTGTATTTGTTTGTGGCAAGTAACATGTCGCCGCCATTTGCATTGGTATGGCGCCAGCTCCTTTATCTTGTATCTTTCTGATCAACGACAACATAAAAATGTACACATCGCAAGATTAAAAATATGTCAAAAACATGCGAAGACAGTAATTCCACATTTTAACTTTTCTAATATGTGTTCACATAACTTTGTCAACAGATCTTTGCTCTGCTCTCTCGCACTTCCTGTTTTAAAGCAGGTTTTCACAACGAGAATTAGCAGCCACTCAAAGGGAATCCAAGGGAAATAGTTAATATGGATGACATGATCAATACTGACATTTTGAATCCAGTCTGATTACAATTTGGGTTTGCACATACATCGTTTACTTGGGTCACCACCTAAAGTAGTTTAGTGCTGATTAATGAAGGTCGCCATGTTGGGTACTCACGAGTTGACCCCAAATAAAGGTCAATGAGTCAAACGATGCTCTGACCCTGTTGTGTCGGCTTTAGTTTATAGCTTGCAATCTGGGGCAAAAACAAACAACTTTCAATCTGCCAAAAGGCAAAGTTTCGAGGTAAAAATGTAAACATCTGTTTGTTGGTTGCGTCCTGTGTAATAACAACGTGCGTAATAATAATAAACAAGTGGTTTGACAATGAATTGATTACCTGTGCGGTGAATGACCAAGAGAAAGTATCGTGTTGAAGGCTGTTGTTGGTATCAGAAGATATCGAGGTGAATGTGTGTAGGAGGAAGGCAGAGATAGAAGGATGTCAGGGTGGGTATAGGGGCTCTAGTGATGAGAGGGAGGTGAAAGGTATTCTAGGAGTTTTGAAGTGGGTGTGGATCCTTGTAATCTTTTTCTAGTATGACTGAGCTGTATAACTACAGGTGTATGTGGGTGTGTGAGAATACAGATGAATTGTGAATAAAAATTGTATAGATTTGGGTAAGTGGCCATATTTGAGTAGGTTCTTGAACTTTTGCTGAAACCAATATGGTTAAAGCAATAAAAATGTTTATGTCTCTCATTGACGGACACACAGACACACACACACAAAGAAACACTGAGAGTGCCAATTTATGAGACACTGTAGAATGTTGTGACAGCGATTTTAATGATTTGCTTATTTGATTATTCATAACAGTCGCACTTAGGCAACTTTTTAGTTATAAAACCCTTATATAACGATGTATAACACTAAAGCAAGCTGTGCCAATGATCTCACCTCAGTGTGCGATAAGCGGCAATGACATGGAGATGTTTGTCCTGTCCTATGATAGGGCCATGTGACAGACGCGGCTTCCGGCAAAGTTCGTCCTCTTCATGGAAGATCACTGATGGCAAGGTCTGAACATTCACTTCTTGAAAAACAAAGAGAGACGATTGACACTCACTGACTGGAAGTTGCTGGAGCTGCTAATATGGTAACAACTGTTTGTTTTAACAATCAGAATATCTTGTATGTGTGTGCCAGAGAGAAAGTGTGTAGGTGTGTTTGTGTGTGTGTGTCAGAGAGAAAGGGAAGACAGAGAAAGAAGTATTAGCTGGAGTAACATGTTAGGTATCGGAAACAGTTTTGACATTTTGTCCATTTGCACGTGTTGATACATCTGATCAAGCACAACACTGTATGTGTGTTCACACTGTCTGCCATGTTCACTGTATGTGTTCACACTGTCTACCATGTTCACTGTATGTGTGTTCACACTGTCTGCCATGTTCACTGTATGTGTTCACACTGTCTACCATGTTCACACTGTGTGTGTCCATACTGTCTCCATGTTCACTGTATGTGTTCACACTGTCCACTATGTTCACTGTCCAACTACAGGTCAAGCGGAAGAAGGGGGCGGGAGGTGGTGGAGAAGATTCTGGCGGTGGTGGCCGGGTCAAAGTTTATCTCCATGCCGTGACTAATGATGAGGCTGCTCGTCTAACAGACAATGGTTGGTTGTATTTCTTTCAGCCTGTAAAGGTTTTCTTCCTTATATATATATTTAAATAAGTCATCTGTATTTAAAGATACAGCAGGCTTGTAATTCTTACAGGAGAAACTAATTTTTTCTTACCTCCTCAAGTAGGATGACACTTTTTCTTCATAAATAAGTGTAATTTTATTTCATGTAAACACAATCAATCAGCACTTCTTAAAGATAATAGCAGATTACATAACTTAGAAAATAAACAGTCTATACCAGCTTTATCTGTAGACATCAGTGGAAATGTTTTACACAGAAGAAACAGATCGTGGGATGAAAACAATAAAGATAACTTGTACACACATTTTCTATCTCTCACTTGTGTTTGTGTAGTATCAGCACCAAAACTAAAAACATATTTCATTACAGTTTGTAAATAATGTGTTGGTTTATGTTCAAGGAAACACACGCCCCCTTCAAGAAGTCAAAAAGCAGTCACGTGCTTCTGAAGTACAGTTCTATCAAAATCAATCTGTAACGGACATGAAGATTATCATCATCCGGGGCACTCCACAACAAATCGAGAATGCTGTCAGCCTCATCAATCAGAAAACTGGTTCTAAGGTGCAGTAACTATGTTGGATTAATTCTGACAAAGAGAGTCGCACAAGTTAATATCTGTTAATATCTTGAAAAGCAGGGAACGTGCCTTAGACGTTTGGAGTTGCATGCAGTTTGTTTTTTAAAACCTTCATTATCACCTCATGTTTGTTACCACGAGGTATTGATACTCAAACTTACTAAATATTATAAAATAAATATATCATATTTTACAATTCACAATATCTCCAAGTATATATCATTTGATATCACAACACTTTCTTCAAACACATTCACGCCGGACCGTTGCGCATTGCTTCTCCAAAAGACTAAGACATTACCATCGTCTGCCCAGGTCGCATGTTATGTGTTGTACCGAACCAAAAACCACACAACCATTATCCCCCACTAGCTGTACAGACACAAATCTTACGGTGTAATGGCCAGCGGAGGTAATGATAAACAACAAACAAAACCAACACCGCTAGATAGTTGGCCAGCAAAACACTCTCAGCAATATATGTCTCGAATCATTTATAATATCTACTAAAGGAATTCAGATATTCGTGACCTTTCCACAGGAACAATGAGGTGTGTAGCTCAAACATAACCTTCTGATGCCCTCGCTATTGAAACAATAAAATAATCATCACACATCACATTGTTCAATAAATCTCTGACATAGTAGGCCAAACTCACATTTCCGAGTTTTCATCCAACGATTATTCCTCTCGAGTGTTGAGGACACTGAAATAATCCGCTTCAGTTCAGACCCACTTTGTGGTCTACACAGGTAACACTTACATTCTTCTATAAGAACTTGTGGTACACACGACGAATAATTACTCGCGATGGGGACACTCCCCTGGTCACGTGACTAGGTGAGGTTGGCGATTCCCTGCACTTCCCAGGGTCGCTGTCGTTGCTGGGTAACGCCGTCCTCAAGAGTATTGTCTTCATGTTTTCTGCATGTGTCTATATTCATATCCATGCGTCCACCATTCATTCAGCAAGAGCAAGTCGCGATTTACCACTAATTTTCTAACAGTTTCGTCGTGTTTACAACGAAATTAATCATCAGACAACACTGCAAAAGATAATTACTTCTATGCCTCGTCTTGGCGAGGACGATTAACTTCAGTCAAATACCTGCGATGAGTACAGCCTTGGGCGCTACTTTCTCTCTCGCTCTGTCTACACGAGAAGTGTTTTACTTGTCTACATACAGGTGTATCTAGTGCTTCTTTCCTCCTTAGCTTCCGGTGACGAGCTTTTGCGGTTTCTCGCCAAACTTTATATGGTCAGGTCTGGTCAGTAACTGGCTGTTTTTGTGATGCGATAAATACTAGACATACTTTTACTTATTCTCACAGAGTTATCAAAGTCATCCTGGTTTAACATAACTCTAAAATAATGAACCTGTCTACATTTATTATAGTATGAAACATCGCGTTTTAACAGAACTCGAACTTAACTTTCGCAAGCACCTTACAGGCATGTTGTAAAACACGTCTTCCAGTGATACACAGCAATCAATTTATATACACCTCATCATTAGCAACACGAGAAACAAAATATTAATCATATATATTATTAATTTTGAAAACAATTCAGCTAACTTTAATATTAAGCTCAAGAATACAAAACATTAATGGTTTCCATTTGTTAGTTTCACGACAACTGTGACACCTGAAGTATGAACACTAAGACTCGATTTAATTGTATTTAAATGTATTTGGTGTTCATGGAGTAATTGGCCTACCCCGTGTTACCACCTGTTTCACGTTTTGTACCCTTTTCCCCTATATTTTCCACGAAAATTTATCTCCATCCCTCTTAAACTATAGTAATTATATTCAGACAGCAAGCATTCTCTCAACGGTTTTCCTCATGGTGTTATTTTGCTAATAAAACTGATAATCTCATTTCTCATTGAAGAGACAATGTGGGAATTAAAGCGAGTGTTGTGAACTATGTAGGTTACCCCAAACCTGTGAACAGTAAGCAATTCATTTTAGGTGTCACCTCATTACTGTGAGACCAGCAATGGATATAGTTTAGTTTTCTATACTAACATGGTATAAACTATCTTGCTTCAGGAAACCATTTCAGATCAAGCACAGAAATTCTGGCTCCAGTGGGTTCAGGAAGCCTTCCCTGATCTCGACTCTCGCGCCTACTTCCTGCCTCCTGTCTACTTCAACCGCGTGCCCATGACCCCAGGGTCAGTTGGTGGTCAGGATGTTCTGATCCTTAACACACAACACGGACAGTCTAGTAAGTCAAACCAGCCAACACCACATGAAGGAGTCGGAGGGTCCAGCGAGCAGGAACTGCCTAGACATGCATGTGTGGACATTCAGCCAAGTCCACCTGATGACGAATATCAGGACACCCAACCTACTTTACCTGGACAAACCAGTCAATGTATCCAACCAACACCAGCTGAAGAGTCTCGCATTTCCAGCCACAGAACACCACCTGGACACTTCAGCCAGGTTAGCCAGCTGGCACCAGATCACAAGGCTGGGTGTTCAAACTATATGGCACCACAAGAACAGGCCGGTAACCACATCCTAGAGGCTTCACCAAGACAGTGCATTCAACTGACACTACCTGGAGAAGTCAGTCACTACAATGAGAAATCGAATAAACATAACGATCAATTCATTCAGACACCTACTGGACAGGATCATCAATACATTCAAACGTCACAACCTAAACAGACAGGTCAGTACAATCAGCTGACACAACCTGGAAAAACAGATCAGCACATTCAATCGGGCCAACCTGTACATACCAGTCAGTACGAGCAGACAAAATCAAATAAACAAGGCGGTCAATATCTCCAGAGTTATCCATCTGGAATGACTGGTCAGTTTAGCCAGACAATGAAATCAGTACAATATATTCATGACATACAGGAGACATCACTCGGACTAACAAGTCAATACAAGCCGACATTACTTGGACAGGGTCAGTACAACAATGTACCTCATGCGCACGCCTATCAGTATAGCCAGACGACATCAATTGGACAAGCAGGTCAGTACATGCATCGGACACCACGTGGGGAGACCTATCAACATAGCCAGACGATACAATGTGGACTGACATCTCAGTATATGCTGACGACACCACCAAGACCGGCAGACCAGGATGTTCTGTCGCCACCTGGACTGACCGGTGACTACATCCAGACACCACCTGAACCAACAGGTCACGACATCCAGACAAAAGCACATGGACAATCAGGTGAATGCATCTTTCCGACTCCACATGAGCAGACATCTCAGCGCATTGAACTTGAAGCTGCTTCTTCCGATGTCGTTCAGCCTTCAGCCCATCGGCCTGCTAAAGTTCTAGACAGTGACGTCAGAGATGATGAAGCCAAGCAACGAGTTCTCGTCTGCCTGCAGGAATTTTCTGAACGGAATAAAGAAGTTTTGTTTGGGATGAGTAAGCTTGCCTTCGGGGATTATCTCGGGGAACCTGTTTACGCTGCTGCGGCTGCTCAGCTCCCTCCACGCGCCAACCTTCCTTCTGCTCTGCCTCGGAACTGGAAACAGGGAGACTTTGATGTGCTTCTTATTCACCGACATTACGGATTCGTGGTGTGCAAGGTGAGAGCTTTTGGTGACATTACTCAGGCACTGAACATGTCACAGCAGGATATAGAAAATAACATTAGAGAGAAACTGAGAGACGCCGTGTCACAGCTGGACAAGGCGGAGGCCATGTTGTCTCACCTGGTGTCCGACATCGCTTCCGGTCTGCGCATCACTAAGACCATCGCTTTCCCCAACCTCACGGCTAGTCAGGTGCAACAGGCCATCTGTGAAGACATCCCTCTGACTGAGGTAACTATTCCATCCACAGCTTCGTGTCCCTCAACCTGCTAGGAGATAGTGAATATAGTTTGTGTACTGAGAGAGGTGCTAGTACAACAGGTGTGTACTCTGAGCAATTGATAGGCAGACTACATTTTAGCACTAATCATCCCACTCATAACTGTTAAAAGAAGAACTGTTTCTATGAAGTTTAATAACACAATTATGTCACTTATTCATACGCTGTCCCAGACTGATATCGGCGTGAGGTGTAGCCTTCGTGTTACACTATATATATATAGCATGAGACTACTCTAGTGGTGATACATTTACCAAACAGTGTCTACAGCAGCGGTTCTCAACCTTTTACATGTGACGACCCCCCTGACGAACACCGGTACGTCCGCGACCCCCTTAGCCAGCTAGGTCGGTGGAAGAGCGGGGGGGGGGGAGCCTTAGCTAACCTCGAACGCAGCGTCGAGGAAATCAATGCAATTCAACAACGGAAGAACAAAGTTCGTATCTGCAAGAAGTATAAGTGTTAATGAAATTTTACTAAAGCAAATTCTGCGGTGCTAATAAATATTATTTTATTGGACAGTCACTTTGATTAATGAGAAGGTTGAGCCTGCTTGCTGTGGCATAGAGAAGCGAACCTGTGTGCGATGTTCGTACCCACTGCTATTCGCAGCTCAGCCTCTGCGTCCACACGATTTCTGTATTTCGACTTCAGTGCTGCCAATGCTGAAAATCCTTGCTCACACATATATGAAGTTGAAAATGGCAGAAGAACTTTCATTGCTTTCTCAGAAAGGAGAGGATATTCACCGTTGATGCTAATCCAGAATGTTGGCACTGGTGTTGTTTGGAAGACCATTTTCAGGGATTGGTCACTCGAAAGGTCGATGAGCTGCTCTTCTTCTTGCGTGGACAACCCGCTTGTGCTAGGATCAGCCAGAAATGGATTACGAATCCAATCGTATTTAGTCACATCAATTTCAGCGAAATAATGCTGAAACCTTTCTTGCAGTCCGTTTAGATGGGCAATAATTACATTCTTCACCTGATCAAGATTCAAGTTGTCAGCCTTGCACTTACACAAGCACGGAAACATCAAAAATATTTTCTTGGCGTATCTTTTGAGTCCACAACGAAATGTTTCGGACGAAAGCATTCATCTTGTCAGTTGTTTGTAATATGGTGGTGTCCTTCCCTTGTCTGGTCATCGCCTTCTGTCAGGGACCTATAGAGTACTAGGACTGAGCAGGTGCGAATGAAAGGGTGTGAATGATGGACGTTTCCTGAATGCCTGCCTTTTAGATGTTTAAAAAAAAAAGAGAGAGGTGTGACTGAAGAGGGAGAGGGGAGTCAGCGATGAGAGATTGGGGAAGAGAGAGGGCAAAAGGTGAGAGGAGGGAGATTGGAGGCTTAATTGTTGAGAGGGGGATTGTGTTTTGAGTTTTGGAAGTGAGAAGTCACTACATTGCCGAGACAGTGTACTTGAATAGGGAGAAGACATTTGGAGTTTGAGCCCCCGCACCACTCGGTTACAAAATGTAAACTAATTTCACTAATACCAGTATAAGAAACTTTTAAAAAATGACCACCTTCGCGACCCACTTGTAGGCACGTCGCGACCCCACAGGGGGTCGCGCCCCACAGGTTGAGAACCGCTGGTCTACAGTTTGTGTGTCACAGTAGCTGGTAAGATACATTTATACATGTTATGCTAGGATTATTTGCTATCATCACAGACACCAGTTTGCACCATCACTTTCCCGCACTTGAAAGGAATTTTGAGCTTCGTGTTGATTACAGGTGTAAAACTCCTACGATACAAGCAAACATCCTATAACCGGCTACAAAATACATACATATCTCAAATATTCCTAAATTCTTTTAATATTGCGAAACATTCAAAGCATTATTTAAATAAAGTTTTAAGAAGTAAATTATTTTACACTCTTTTCTGTATTTTTTGCATCATATTTTATTTTGCTGCCCATTGATTTCAATAAGTTACGGGTACCACTGTACACAGGTAGCCAAGAGAGAGAGTACATTACAACTTTGCGATGTACCATTACCTTTAAGATGACATATTTTTCATTTACATCGAACAGACAAATATTTATCTTCGTTGTGTATTTCTAAAATAAAAACCCATTCTGCAATCTGTGACAATAAGGATGTAAGTAAAGTGTCGGCACTTTGTGTGTAGCCGTCTGCAACTCTAAAATAAATAATCTTCTGTTCCCTTTCAGGTGTGTTTTCAGTTTGATGTGTGAGTTAGATAAGTTTGATGTATTAGTCCTCCTGTTGTTGTAACTGTACATGTTCTGTCTTAATGTCCCTCGACATCAGAGGTTTGTCAAGTATCCACCTTAAGGCCCGTGGTTTATTTACAGGACCTGTGTCGGTGTCTGGGAACATCAGACCCCGCCGACATCACTGGTCTGTGTCTGTGCTGTGATCAGTTGTCTGACCCCAAGACCCCGTGTGACGTCAGTAGTCACGTGCTGAGGGAACTCGGACACTGGTGGCAGCGACGTGTGGCTGTGGCTGGACCTGACAGTCACATGACTGATGTGGTCTACAAGATGTTAGTAGCGAGGCAAGTATATACACAACACAGTATTAGTACAGTGATCTCAGATGGTTGTTCACATGTGTGTGTGTGTGAGCGCGTTCACTGACTGAAATACACAAACCCTGTACTGTATATGTGTACTTACAGTTAGAACAAACACTGGTTACAGTAACACGATGTCAGTGCAGGTGCACATAGCAAATTGCATATTAAATGTCAATTAAAATTCAATTAATATCGTTGTACAGTTTTATATCCAGATATGTCGTTGGTTCTTTCTTACGATTTAGCTTAGCTTAGCTGAGATGTGTCATGCTTTAGGGTTTGGTCTTAGCATTTTAGGTAGGTACCTTCCACAACACTGACATTAACAATTTAAAGTGGTTTATTCATAAAGATTGCCTCGTACAAAAATTTATTCAATATTGTATAATTATTGGATGTAAAGTGGAGATTCTTTACCTAAAATTAATTAAAGCAACACTATAGCAAGTACATAAAATTCCAATTTATGAGTTATACTCAAACGATGTTAAAAAGTACAAAAAAAATTATTAACAAGATACATAGTTTTTCTTTAACATTTGTATAATCCACAAAAAAGGTTCAAAAACCTATCAAATGGAAACGACTATCAACAAAGCGATATGACAATTTCAATTTAAATAAATTAAAGTTCAAATCAAATTAAAGTTTAAAGAGATACTTTTTTAAAAGTAAAATTCAATATATAAGTATACACACGTACAAAGAGTATTGGCCACACACATCATTTTAAAGGAGAGAAAAGTTTCTAATATTATTTTGTGCGCTTTATGTAACCAAAGAAGAGACTATCCAACATTTGTTTTTAAATGTATCATGTTGGACAATTCACAATAGCTTTAGAGACTAAAATTCATGAGAAGTGTAATTATGTAAATATCATAAAATTTACCTTACTCGGCTACAGCGAGAATTCTTCTATTGACAAAGTAGTAATTAATAGAAAGGTTTTGCAGATATAAATCTACATTAAATACTAATTAAAGGACTAATTGATATTTAGAATTAAAAGGGACATTCTTTGGATTTGCAGTGTTTTCTCCCATTTTCTAATCAAAGGACAGAGAAGTCGATATCGATAATAAGCTTAATATATGTATAACAATTATACTAACATATGTTTACATTTTAAATGCTATCAACTGATTCGAAAAGTAGTAAATAAAATTGTTGACTGAAAAAACTAAAGAATAAGTTGAAAAGTAAATATTAAAAAATATATTCGTGAAAAACGACAATCAAAATGCTCTGACAATAATATACTGACTTATTAACTGCTAAAAACAGATTGCTAAGAAATAATTTCTTTAACTTGTATCTGTTTTTAATCTACAGTAAAGTTTTCGTTTATCCAATAAAACATTATATTATCACTTTTATCAACTCCATATATTGCAAGGCCATAACAGACATTCTCTTTTGACGGCGAAAAAATAATTCAAATTCTCTTTCTTCCTCCTTTTTCATTATGAACAAATTTTAACATTATTGTTGAACTTGTTTCTTTCAAGAAGAGACAGGATGTAAAAAAAATCATACAAAGGATAAAGATTAAAAAAAAACTTTAAATGGGTGATTGCTAGAAGGGGACAGTGATTGACTGAAGTACTATTCAACCTGCAAAGAAGGTTCCTCTTTGCTGACCACTTTTTTAACTATATAAGTTTGCATCTCATTTACGCCGGCAATCAAATAAAAGCTCGTAGGTACCTGACGAAGTCAACAATTTCAACTCTCTTTTGTCTTATCTACACAGTGATTGTAGTGTGATGACTGTCCTTTTACCAGATTCTGCGGTCCGGCGACAACAGTGAGTGTGCCATGCACATGTCCTCCACGTGTGAGTGTCAAGACCCTGGGTCAGGCCGTGTGGTGGACAGGAGAGTGCTATACTGCTGTAATCACACTCTTCCCGGAGCAAGTTCACCTGCTACACACGGCGCCTCCCACACTCTTTGTCACCGGACCGCCCGGTACAGGTAAAACTGTGGTGCTGCTGCTGATGGCCATACAGTGGCTGCGGTGTGGTCACCACGTCTACGTTGTCAGTACGTGGTATGGGAGTCGTGCAGCGAGCAGCATGTTGTATCACCTGTTGCTGCAGACAGAAAAGAAGCAACTGGCACCAGAGGTATTAACCAGTCAGCTTCACCTTCTGCATGTTGATCTTAATGGCGACAAAAACGTGGAGAAGGCCGTCAACGACTTGTCACAAGCTGCAAGTGGAGGACCGTTGTATGTCGTCATTGACGAAATGGGACACAAAGACATTTCTGACATAAATACCCCTAAAATGTAAGATTAAAAACGTGTTTACCATAACTGAAAAGAGATAAAAAAAAAAAAAAAGCAAAGAGCGTCTGTCAACAACATCTCATTCCTGTTCATTATTCCAACCCTCTACTTCGGCTGTTAGCACGAGTGGTGCAGGAGCATTGTAAAATGAGTATAAACAGCGAGAAATAAAAATTTTGGACCCTCCGCTACCACAAAGCTACTTGCTCCCCCCCTTCTTTCCCTCTACAGACGTTAATCACGTGACGAGTGCTGTTGGTAGAGGAGTAAAATACTCGGGTGCCTCAATATTCCTGCCTGAGACTCTCCATAAAGTAAGGTGCCAGTCCTGCTTGACAAAGGGTCATCCTCCCCTCAAATAATTGATTGTCGCAGTGTCACTAGCTTTAACCATTCCATATTCCGACTGCTCATGAGTAGTGGTCGCGAAAAAGATTTGTTTACAAGGCATGTTTAGATGATTTAATGATGTGTAAGTGGCGGATGTCAGCGGTCATGGAGTTTCAACGTGTTGCTGCACTTAACCTCACAGACCAATGGCCACACATCGTAACTGTGGTTACCGTGGTGACAAGAATCATAATATAAGCTGATAAGACGAAGAGCAATGTTCATGAAGGGATGGAGAGGAAGACGCGTTTAGAGAACTACTGAAGGCAAGTGCTTGAAAGAAATAAAAGTGATGCGCAGACAACTGGCAGAGAATGCAGACGTGAGCAGACAACTCTTGTAGAGGACAGAGGAAGGGAGTGTCAGGGTCTTTTATTGTTTTGTCTAAACACGAGACATGTAGCAGTTTTGTATTGTAGTTAAATCTATTTTTTAATACATGCTTGGCAACTTCCGTCCTTATTAACTGATTCAATACCAAAAATTATAAAATAGTTTTAAAATTTTTGTTATGTTCATAGATAATTCCTTTTGCAATCTAAAACTTAATTAGAATGATGTTGTTTACATTTCGTTTTAGGAACTTTGTTTCATTGTTTGGAACATTTCTGTTTCCTCACCTTGTGTGCAGCGTGGTTGATGACATAGTCACATTAACATACAAACAGTACACCTCAAGTACATAAACAGTGTAACACGTGTCTCTCCATCCTCTGTAACACTCATGTCTGTGACAGGAAACACATCAAGACCTTCTGTGAGAAGTTGCTGGCACAGGTTCCTCGTCTTCATCTGTGGGCGGCAAGTTGTTACAATAAGAACTGCCCCCCCAGCTGGCAAGTGGAACATTTAACCAGACCTCTCCGCTCTCCACCCGCCGTCGTCAGGGAAATCAAGAAAGATTCAGTTATCATTAAGGGTGTTAGTATTCAGAAATACAGTGAGCGAGGTGTGCCCGACCACACAGACGGCCCGCCAGTCACACGACTGTATCACCGAGGTCAGGATCACTCAGTGTACTGGCCAGATGACTGTATCACGTGCGGTCGTGAGGTGGCCAAGTTCCTACACAGTCTCCGTGTTGGTGTTACAGGTAGGTGTGGCTAGAATGTAGTTTAGTTACTGTTGACAAGAGATACAAGACGTAACACGTAAGCGAATCTCTGTGATAATTTACAGTCAAGTATGGGAGATTGTCGGTAATTCATTATAATAATTCAATATGTTTGTTTTATACTCCGCCACAGGTGGCTTGTCATTCTTTGTCAGTTTGTGTATGTGAGTTTGTGTGGGTGTGTCTTTTGGCGTTTGTGTTTATGTACATGCGTGTGTTGTATCGTATACAAGACAACAAATGAATAAACTTTGTATGTTGACAGAGAATAATGAGCTGACAACAGTAAACACCGTCACTTCAACAACTGGCGGCACAACACCCTGTCTACAGTGGAGAGACGTGCTGGTGTTGAACTGGTATATCGTTTTTGATCAGTCGGGTGTTGTCACAGGACTGCGAGAAGCGGGTATCCCAGTGCGGGTGATGAAGGATGATGACATCGAGGACGTGGCCACGGCCCGCAGTGACGTGGTGTGGGTGGCGGATGGACATCATGTTCGTGGTCTGGAGAGAAAAGTCGTCGTGTGTTTGGTGTCCCATTATGGTTCAAGATCTAATGTTAGTCATGCATCTGGCGGCTTCCACTCCATATCCCGGTGTACATCACAACTGGTGACTGTGGAGTAGACACTAGCTACCTGAACATGCTTCACACTCCCTCACCTGTCACCTGTAGCAGTCTGATGTCTGTCTCCATTACACCAACATCTATAATCAGTTGTAACATTGTAACATTCTGCTTTAGTGTGCGGGCTACTGTACTCTGCTAAACGACTATATGAACAGCTTGTATCGTGGAATTAGATGCATATTCTCGAAAATGAAGTACAAGCTACTTTTTTAAATACATAAAATACAGAAATACTAGAATAGCATTGTTGTGTTCTATTAGCGAAAAATTGTAAATGATTTTAGACATGCTTTTTAAATCAGATATTTACCGTTTACCTTTAAATAGGTGAATATTGATAATGCTACAGTACCTTTTGTCATGACATAAAATATACCCTAGTAAAGAGACTTAGGAAAATTAGACTACATGAATACAAGTACATAAGACTAATACATCAACCAATCAGACTGAAGTGCTATGATCAGCTCACGGTTCCAGTAAATTCTACAGACTCAATCCACCACTCTCGAGTCTGGCATCATGGCGAGGCGGGAAATGTTGAGATTCCATTTGTGTAATGAACGATACAAAGAACCTACGGACAGCAGAGCCACCAATCCACAGACAGTTTACAATATGCGCATGTTTAAAAATCTGCCAATGAAAGTGTTGATGCATGTTCTAATGGGATGGCAATACAGTACCCGAGTCTGTATAATGGTATCTCTGTATGCCACACCTGTCCGGTTCCCTTGTACCAGGTAGATAGGAGTGAGGTAGGTCGTCCCCATTCCAGCCCACACCATGATGGACCCACCCCTATAATCATTACACTCCGCGACAGTTAGAGTGTGCTAACGGTCTCCATGTCATCTCCAGACGTGGATTTGGCAATTGTGGCAAAGGTCTGGCAAAGCGACATTCATGAGTGAAGAGGAGTGAGGTCCACTGTGTCCGTGTCCATGTCACGTGGTGTGGTGTCCATGCAAGACGAGCAGCGCGGTGAGCAGATGTCAGATCATCCTTTCCACATGATGTTTTGGTCATCGCCGGATGGTTTGAAGATAACAGAGGAATATGTTGTAGCTCATGTATTTTGGGTGACGACAGAAAACATCGGGCTCTTTCTACAAGAACCTTTAGTTTACTATTTATTTTCGATGGGGAGTGAACAACCAAGGTTGTCGTAGACAGGAGGCAGGAAGTAGGCGCGTGAGTCGAGCTCAGGGAAGGTGGCCTCAACCCACTGGAGCCAGAATGTCTGTAATCGTGCTGTGTTTGCCTGTATCACACACATTTAAAATTTATATACGCATTGTTTTCTGTATTTTATTCATTTTTTATGTATTGTATTTCGTTACTTTATTTAGTCTACAAACACAGTTAAGCCCTAGGACTTTTTATTTGCAAGACATATTCGTTAAACCGTTTCTAATTCCGTTTTGAAGCAGTTTACAGTTCTTCGTTTAAAGTGGGGACAAGCATGACTTCCATGTCCACCTTTTCCACACACATATGCAGATCACAGAGTGCAAATAAACTAAAATGAGTAAGTGCAGAGGAGGTTGAATTTTTAAAGTGTTCTAGGGTAGCGAGAATTATCTGATTTGCGAATGTACGATTTATACATCAATCACACAAGAACAACTTGAAAACTTATCAGCCAAAAGCATGAATCAAATGTTTCTGTTAACTTGAAAATCTCGAGATGCAACATCAAATCAGTTCTGAAGGTTGTAACTTTTCTTCTGCATTTATTGCCACGTTTTATGAAGCGATTAGGGTAGGTTCGATTATTTCTCAACATTTAACATACTTTCTGGCGATTCCATACAATACTACAAACGCAGTTAGCTTTAGCAGTTACATGACAAAATGGATTTTGTTGACAGGCGAATATCGTATTCAGGGGATTCCGTTGTTTCCGGAAAAATCCAAAGTTTACTAAATTTGTGCTCCATCGATAACAGCTCGTGTAAAACAAGAAAGTGTGTAGTCACCACATGGTGTTCATCTCTGATAGACAGTCCTTGTTGGTCAGTTGTTTGGTTTCTGGTGTTCGACGTAAGATTGGTCATGTGATTTGTTTTCCTGTTAGTACCGACTACTCAGTGCTACTTTCTGCTAATCACTGCTTCACTCACCTGATCACCAATCTTCTGGTCAATGAGTTTTGCTGCCGCCTCGATTTGTGTTTGATGACCATGAACGATGATAATCCTTCTACCTGATACAGGTGGGGGGGGTTGATGATCCATGACCACGTCAGCTCCGGTCCTTTCTTTAATTTCTCCCGCATATAGCCATTTTTTGTACATCGTTATTACTAGAAAATATGTTTGTACGTTTCTTCAAGTTATGCCCCTTACCTATTTTCCTTTCTTTTTATTTCTTAATAATAAACATTCGACTCCTGAGATAGCCGAGAAAGATTCAGGTAAGGGTGCATCAGAAAGAAAAAAAAACAGAAAGCAAAAATAAAAAGAAAATGGAAAGAACGAAAGAAAGAAAGAGAACCGCGTGTCAATAAAGTGCCCGTACAATACTGAAGTACACTAATGTTTATTCTACCTCTATAAGAGAGACTTGTACTCGACCTGTATCAAGGTAGGTAACCTGTTGCTTAGTGAGACTCAGGTAAACGCCTCGACACCTTTCAGCCTTACTCTGTCTCTGACCCATGTTTGTGTAGCAACTGGACACCTGATGATGAGAATAGGTTTGTTAAAAGATTATTTGATATTCGTTTAGTAGCGAGCAGCCTTGAGCTCCCTGTAATGGCGATGACTTGAGGTCGCACACTTTAAGTCTTTTTTATCATGTCAGGAAGAAAATAGTATGTCACATAAACAATCATATCATAAAATATAAACACAAGATCTTCCAAACATTCACACAGTTTCTGCAAACAGTTTCTATCCCTGCCTTTTCTTGTATGAGATACAATGATAAGGCTACCTCACCAATGTGTCTGGCCTTATATCTCCTACAGTAGGGTGGAGACTAGGTATTTGTCCTCATTGTGGACTGGATACCAGTGACTAAGAGACTCAGGGCAGCAACATGCCCTCTTAGGGATGCATTGCTGCTGAGGAAAAGATTAGTCAGTCAAACATCCTTGTCTTGACTTGAAATAATATATTGTCTTATATAATACATATTGAATATGGCGAGATGAGCTTCTATACACATATCAAAATAATTTTCAGATATTTTTGGATGGAGAACTTTAAAATAAACAGATGATAGCTGCATTTTAAACATAAGCTACCCCTATTCCCTGTGTGACCCCGGGGTATGCTTGCCTAGCGAGCACTGCAAGAATAGGGTCACTCTGCCACCCAGCCAGGCGTGTCGTAAGAGGCGACGAAGGTGGACACCTCACCTACAGGTAAAATAGGTTGTGGTAGGGCTAACAACCCCACCATGTAAAAAAATTACTGTTACAGAAACCGCAAGCACGATAACTGTAACTCTGGAGCCTCGACTGGACGATCCCTCTTCAGAGGTGTTTATGACGCGTGCTGGTGAAAGCCCTCGGGAAGCCAGCTCGCCGACACATCTTCTCACGGCCAAGGCAAAAACCAGGATAGGGACCTGGAATATCCGAACCCTAAACGAGAGTGGAAAAGCAGCTCAGATAGCACAGGAAAAACTATAACATCAAGCTCCTCGGCCTGAGCGAGACAAGGTGGAATGGCAACGGTCAGACCAGACTTTCGTCAGGGGAGACTATTCTCTACTCCGGACATGACGACCCTGACCATGTCCACACACAAGGAGTTGCAGTGCTGATGACACCGGAGGCAGCAAGAGCACTAGTAGCATGGGAGCCAGTCTCCCCACGATTCATGTCAGCCAGGTTCAACTCCAAAGGGAGAAAGATCACAATCATCCAGTGCTATGCACTTACCAACGCAGCTAACGAAGAGGATAAAGAGGACTTTTACAACTCCCTACAAGCACTGGTTGTTCGAACTCCAAAACGGGACCTGAAGATCATAATGGGCGACATGAATGCCAAAGTTGGAAATGACAACACAGACAAAGAACACGTAATGGGTAAGCACGGTGTGGGCAACTGCAACGAAAATGGGGAGCTGCTCACAGACTTCTGCCTGTTCAACGACCTTGTAATTGGAGGCACACTTTTCCACACAAAACCATCCACAAGACCACCTGGACTTCGCCAGATGGACATACAGTAAACCAGATTGATCACATCACCATTAATCGCCAGTTTAGAAGGAGCCTGCTGGATGTCAGAGTAAAGCGAGGTGCAGATGTAGCCACAGACCACCATCTGCTTGTGGCAACCATGAAGATAAAGCTGAGGTCTTTCCACGACACATCAGACAGACCGCACCACAAGCTCAATGTGCAGTTTCTTAGAGACCACAGAAAGCAAAATGAGTTCAACTGCGAAGTTAAAAAAAGATTTGCGACACTGGAAGGACTCCTGGAAGAAACAGTGGCCAACCACTGGACAGGATTACAAGAGACCTGGAAGAATGCCTGCGCACATATTCTGGGGAAAAAAGGAAAACAGCTCAAAGAATGGCTGACTTTAGCGACCTGGAAAAAGATAGAGAAAAGGAAAGAGCTGAAGCAGAAGATCAAACAATGTCAAGACCAGCAGGAAAAAAATGAGCTCAAAGCAAAATACCGGGAGATAAACAGAGAAGTGAAGAAGAGCGCAAGGGACGACAAGAGACAGTTCGCACACAGGATGGCAGAAGAGGCAGAACAAGCAGTTTTGAGAAATAGCACAAAGAAACTATACGAAATAACACGAATTCTGTCAGGAAGGAAAACCACCAATGCATGCAGACCAATAAAGAATAAGAATGGCAGCGTCATCACCGGGGATGCAGAACAAAGATCACGATGGGTGGAACATTTTGATGAAATACTTAACCGACCCCCACCAACAAAAACTTTGGACACTCCCCCAGCTGCAGAACAGCTCCAAGTAAATACCAACCCGCCAACCAAGACAGAAATCATCGAAGCCATCAAGTCCTTGAATTCTGGAAAGGCGGCAGGCCCAGATGGCATTCCTGCAGAAGCACTCAAGGCAGACCCAACAGCCGCAGCAGAGATGCTACATCCCCTACTGAAGAAAATTTGGGAACAGGAGCAAGTTCCAGCAGACTGGAAGCTTGGCTATCTAGTGAAGTTACCCAAAAAAGGTGACCTGACACAGTGCAGCAATTGGCGAGGGATTACGCTGTTGTCCATTCCAAGCAAGGTGTTGACCAAAATCATCCTGTAGCGACTGAAAACTGCCCTAGATAGGAGACTTAGGCATGAACAGGCAGGCTTTCGGCTAATCGCTACTCTGCGAATTATTATCAAACAGTACATCGAATGGCAGTCACCCCTATACATAACCTTTGTAGATTTTGAGAAGGCCTTTGACTCCGTAGACAGAGAAACCATCTGGAAACTGATGCAGCACTATGGATTTCCACAAAAGTTCATTGCCATCATCCAGCAGTTGTATGAGAACTCGACATGCCGGGTTATACACAAGGGAAAGCTGTCTGACCCCTTCGCAGTGAGGGCTGGAGTGAGGCAAGGTTGTCTGCTCTCACCGACAATCTTCCTGATCGTCATAGACTGGATCATGAGAAGAACAACCTCTAACAGCAACACGGGCGTTCAGTGGACCTTCACCAGGCAGCTTGAGGATCTTGACTTTGCGGATGACATCAGCCTGTTGTCCCACAAGCAACAACAATCACACACAAAGCTCACTCGGCTCGCAGAAGAAACAGCAATGACTGGCCTAACCATCAACATCAAGAAGACGGAGGTAATGCAGGTCAACACAAAGCAAGAAGCCCCACTCCACCTACATGGAGAACGTATTACAGAGTCTGACTGTTTCACCTACCTTGGCAGCATAGTCAGCAGCAAAGACGGAGGTACAGATGACGATGTCAGAAGCCGAATAAAAAAGCCAGGCTTGCATTCCACACCCTAAGACCTTTTTGGAACTCCACGGCTTTGTCTCTACACACCAAGATCCGCATTTATAATACCAATGTAAAGTCCGTCCTTCTGTATGGATCTGAGACATGGCGGGTGACAAATGCCATCACTAACAAGATACAGACATTCATCAACAAATGTCTGCGCCGCACCCTTAACATCCGATGGCCTGAGAAGATCTCCAATGCGGACCTGTGGGAGAGAGCCAACCAAAACCCTGCCAGCCAAGACATCAAGAAGCGGAAGTGGGGCTGGATTGGCTACATTCTACGAAAGCCAGCCGACAATTCAACGAGACAGGCTCTGGGCTGAAACCCACAGGGGAGGAAGAAGGTTGGGAGACCCAGACAGACGTGGAGGACATCAGTCCACAGAGAGGCAGAGACAGCTGCCATGACGTGGTGCCAATTGGAAAGGGACGCCCAGGACCGGGTCCGATGGCAGGGTGTGGTTGCGGCCCTATGCTCCACTGGGGGCGTATAGGAACGAAGAAGAAGAGAAGACACCTTCTCCTTACTGGGTTGTCTTCCTCTGTATACAAAAAGAAACGAATTCCATTACCAAATTATTACATAATTTACACAGATTTTCCCGTATTTCCATGTAATAACTAGGTGGGCATAGAGTTTTAGACAGAGAGCCCACAGTAATATATTCACTCAAAAAGCCCTATATACAAACTATACAATACTATATACAAACTATACAATACTGTATACAAACTATACAATACTATATACAAACTATACAATACTGTACACAAACTATACAATACTATATACAAACTATACAATACTATATACAAACTATACAATACTGTACACAAACGCACCCTCACACAGATGCGCAATCACACGTGTGCACTAACATACATGATGTGCGCGCACACATACCCGAAATCACTCTCCATGCCTGTGGTCCCTTTAGCTCTGTGAGTGAGCCTGTGACTTACAAAAGTCAGGTCTGATGGCCGCGGTAACCGATGTGAATCACGACGATTGAACGTGAAAGGGAAGGAACTCTGAGATCAGGGACCTTCATTGCTGGATCAGTGACTCGGGGTCAAGGCCGGTGTCAGAGAGACTCGTGTTTTCCGGTCTGTTAGTTGGTAAAATACACACACCATCATCTGTTTCCAGACGTACATGGATTCGAATGAAAAATGTGCAAACTGTTGCATTGTTGTCATACCAATGAAGGGAGACGACGAGACTTGGAATGCATATCGCGTGTTATGTCCCTTGACCTCACAAGCTGACTGGATCGGTTGTCCTTGATTGTGTTTTATTGTTGTGGTCGTGCTTCTATTTGGATAAAAGTGTTCCGCCTTCATGTTTACGTGTGTTTCTACTGTGTTTTCTCCCCTTTCTGCTGTACGGCTGGACTGCACATGATATTATTTGAAGTGCGAACTGTTTGGATCTATTGGAGAGATTCCACTCCTGCTTCACTCGCTTCAGCGGCGACCTGGACATGCAGTGAGTAAACTGAAGTGACAATCACATTTTTTCCATTTTAATAAGATAATATTTCTTCATATTCTCAAGATTTCTCAATGTATTCCCAGTATTCTTCTGATGTCACCGATCTTATTCTTTGGAGTCGTTACCGTTACATCTACAGTTATCTCCCTTTACTGGCATCGAGTCCTCGCGCTGTTCTTCCTTCTACATCTTTGTTATTATTTTGTGATGTTCTACATCTTTGTTATTATTATGTTCTACATCTTTGTTATTATTGTGATCTTGTTCTACATCTTTGTTATTATTATGTGATGTTCTACATCCTTGTTATTATTGTGTGATGTTCTACATCTTTGTTATTATTATGTTCTACATCTTTGTTATTATTGTGTGATGTTCTACATCTTTGTTACTACTTTGTGACCTTGCTCTACATCTTTGTTACTGTTGTGGAATCTTGTTCACGGCACTGAGTTTCCTTTGGCGGAGATATTACGCTTTAACAATTCTCACCATTATTATTTTTAAAACAACAGAATCTGTTTTGACGTTGTTTTTATACGATAAAGTTGTCTACAGACCTATAGGCACTTTCTATAAACAAAGACAATACGTTTTAGAGAAAATCCTACTGTTGATTTGCAATCAAACTTCTTTAAAAAGGTTCTGATGAAATAAAAGTTTAATTACTAACTTCATTTTTTTTTACATTCGGAAGACATGCCATTTTGAAATCGGAAACGAAAGTGAAAGCCCTTCTTTGTTAGGGTTTGTTACGATGGGTGGCTGCTTTGATAGGGCAAAGAGGCAATGATTGAGAGACACATCCAGTAACTGAAGGTCCGTACCTGAGACACGTATTGGCGTAGGTGTAGCTACAAGACTACAACAGGTGGCAGGTGTGTGTGTGTGATGATCACTCGGACAGTCATCAGGGGGACACAATCACAAGTTGTGCCGAACACCGCGACATGCAGTGAAGTCGGACATTAACAACACTATCATAATCAACATTATCATTATCAACCACACACACGACGACTTTTCTCTCCAGACCACGAACATGATGTCCATTCGCCACCCACACCACGTCACTGCGGGCAGTGGCCACGTCCTCGATGTCATCGTCCTTCATCACCTTCACTGGGATGTCCTCAGTTTTCATTCCATGCAGTACATTAGAGTTGTGACTAACGACACCCCAGTACAACACCAACACATCTCTCCACTGCAGGCAGGGTGGCTGGCCGCTGCAGGTGGCGCTGACAGTCGTGGATGTTGTCGTGACATTGTCTGTTAACATTCAAAGTTAGTTTCTTCTTTATGTCACCTATTTGAGATACAAAGTACACACTGACATACACATTGATATAAAAAATTCCTTTATTACATTATGACGTAAATAACAGACATACGTGACAAACACACTGACTGTTTTCACCTGCTAGTTATTTATCACCCTGTTAACTGTTTCACTGATGTTAGACTGCACAATACCCACACCTACCTGTGACACCATCACGAAGACTGTGTAGGAAGCTGGCCACCTCACGACCGCACGTGACACAGTCAACTGGCCAGCGACCTGAGTGACCCTCACCTCGGTGATACAGTCGTGTGACTGGCGGGCCGTCTGTGTGGTCGGGTACACCTCGCTTACTATACGGGTGGACATCATTAAGCTCGGTGATAAACTCGTTCTGCTCGACTTCCCTGACGACAACCGGTGGAGAGCGGAGGGGTCTGGTTAAATATTCCACTTGCCATCCAGCGGGTGCTTGTTCATGAAAACAACTTGCCGCCCACAGATGAAGACGAGGAACTTTTGTCAGCAGCTTGTCACAAAAAGTCTTGAAGTCTGGCCTGTCACAGAAATGAGTGTCACAGAGGATATGGATTCTTACATTGTTCGCTGTGACGCTGTTAAAAATCCATGTGTTGGCGTATAGGCTATGTGATAATATCGTGTTTTACTGTAAAGTCTGAGCAACCAAAAATTTCCAGCATCACAACACCTCCATCAGACGTCAAACGCATTGCGGAAATATCTGTTACATACCTGGTGGTGATTATGAGAGAATACCGAGCGCCATCTACCTTGAGCTCGTTATCACACTCCACGATGTACTCACCACATGTCAGGTCCCGCTTCATCAGCGATGACGTACAACGACCCTCCTATCGCCGCCTGTGACAAGTCGTTGACGGCCTTCTCCACGTCTTTATCGTCATGAAGCTCATACAGCAGGAGGTGAGGCTGACCGGGTGACACACCTGCTGACTGTTGTGTGTTTACTGTCTGCAGCAACAGGTGATACAACATGCTGCACGCTGCACGACTCCCCCACCACGTACTGACAACGTAGACGTGGTGACCACATCGCAGCCAGTGTATGGCCATCAGCAGCAGCACCACAGTTTTACCTGTACCGGGCGGTCCGGTGACAAAGAGTGTGGGAGGCGCCGTGTGTAGCAGGTGAACTTGCTCAGGAAAGAGTGTGATTACAGCAGTATAGCACTCTCCTGTCCACCACACGGCCTGACCCAGGGTCTTGACACTCACACGTGGAGGACATGTGCATGGCACACTCACTGTTGTCGCCGGACCACAGAATCTAGTATAGTGAAATCAATAATATATTCGTTGAGATGTTTCCAAAAACTGTAAATAAGTAGTGAAATACAACATACATCATAAACAAATAATTATTATATTAATTTAATTTTTTTTTTACTTAACATTTTTTAAAATGTAGAATGTGTTTCTACAGTACGCCAGATGTCTGAGAGCGTTCAAGCTGACAGACATGTGGATAAAAATCCCTATCGGCATGAGATCATAATGTAAAAGGGAGACACTTCATATTAACATACTCATTCAAAGTATGTAGCATAACATGTAATCACAGTCTACTTTTAAACTTTGCCAATTTGATATGGTGCACTGATGGAACGAATGGAGGACAAAAGTTATGAATACATAAAACATACATAATTTTTCTTGAGATGTAAAGGAACCTCATTTCTGTAATATGTATTAAAGGAGAGCACAGGTAGACTACCCAAGTCCCCGGCATTTCAATGGTTTCTGCACCAGGTGCCATGCTTCAGGCTCTGAGTTGCCGGTGTCCACTTTGTAATTCATCTCATTGCTGTGACATTTAAGGGCTTACCTTCCTACAAGACTCTTGTACACGTCACTTGTCATGTGACTGTCAGGTCCAGCCCCAGCCACACGTCGGTGCCACCAGTGTCCGAGTTCCGTCAGCACGTGACTACTGACGTCACACGGTGTCTTGGGGTCAGACAACTGGTCACAGCACAGACACAGACCTGGGATGTCAGCGGGGTCTGTTTCTCGTAGACATTGACAGAGTTTCTGGAAAACAGTCACGGGATCCATGAGATAGCAATTAGCATTGTTGATATGTAGCAGCTTTAGTGTCTACTTTGCATCTAAAGTTTACCATCGCAGATGTATCAAGAAACTGAACTTTGAAATGTAATTGTAATTTTCATTGTGGGTCTGTCACTCTCATTCTTTTTAAACATCTTTCGGTTTTTCTCGCTATTTTTTTTAAAGATGTAAAATATCAGTGCTTAGCACCTGCTAGTTCCTAGAGATGAAACTTTTTTTCTAATTTTGTCGAAATTCATTTGGTTCCTTCCAGGTAGTAAACACTTGCTTCTAAAGGGTGTAAGTATTGATATATTACGACTAATTTCATATTTGACATTGTTTTTGACATTTTTGACATTGTGTCGTCACTATCGTTTCATTTGTTTCGGTATACATGTATAATGAAGAACTTTACTCACAAACGAGTCTGCATAATCTCTGTGTACCTGCTACTAAAACGATTAAGAGAGTAGAAGAGTAAAAATGAGAACACACTGCTTTTTGTTTTCACGATTCCTACTTGAGACAGCTGAGTGTCATCAGATACAGCCTGTTGAAGTTGACGAGCCGTGAGGTTGGGGAAAGCGATGGTCTTAGTGATGCGCAGACCGGGAGCGATGTCGGACACCAGGTGAGACAACATGGCCTCCGCCTTGTCCAGCTGTTGCACCGCCTGTTTTAGTTTCTTTCCGATTTGTTGAGAAATATCCTCTTCTGGCATGCTTAATGTCTTTATATTGTCACCAAACGTCTTGACTTCACAGACAATAACACCATAATGTCGGTGAATAAGAAGCACGTCAAAGTCGCCCCGCTTCCAGTTCTGAGGTAGACCAGGGGGAAGGTTGTGCGATCCGGGTAGCTGGGCACCCGCTGCAGAGTAACACGGTTCACCCAGGTACTGATCAAACTGAAGGCGAGTCATTCCTATCAACACTTCTCCGTTCTGTTCACACATGGATTGCAGACAGACAAAAATCCGCTGCATGGCTGAATCGTCTCTGACGTCACTGTCCTGAACGCAAGGCAACGGAGCAGCAGTGGATGGACTCACCGTCGGTGGATTGGACTGACCGGCTTGTCCAGGGGCAGACTCCAGGACCAGAACATCCTGTCCAGCTGTCTTTTTCTTGGTCATGGGCACGCGGTTGAAGTAGACAGGAGGCAGGAAGTAGGCGCGTGAGTCGAGATCAGGAAAGGCGGCTTCAACCCATTGGAGCCAGAATGTCTGAACTTGTTGGAGGAAAGTGTCCTGTGTTCAGAGAAGTTTAGAGTACATTGCCGATCTACGTTTATTATTGGCGTTCCTCAGTTCTTCTGTACATACCTTTGTTATTTCTTTGATGATTGATGTGAAAAGGGTTAAGTATGTCATTAGGTCAGCGTCTTCATTCACTTAAACCATTTGTTTGTCAGTTCGTTTATATAAACCTGTTCAAACTGAATTTGTTTGTCCAGTACCTAACGCTACAAACCAAGATATTCCTAATTTTTGCTTTCGTATGCTTTCGATTATAATGGATAATTCAAGTAGTTTGAACTGGTGTTGATATCAGGAATACTTTCTTTAAAACTTCGCAGCTGAGTGTTTTTGTGTGTGTTTGTATTTATATTTCTTTTTAATCTAATTTAGCTAGTTGTAAATTTTAGATTCCAAGATTTATTTGTAAACATACCTTAGTGCGAGTCGTTTGGTTTATAAGTCTGACTGCTGCCTCGATCTGAGAAGGAATACCGCGGATGATGACAACTCTCATACCTGATACAGGTGAGGGGCTTGAGTCAAGCTCTGTGTCGGCGCCCGACTTCTTTTTGACCTCCTGAAGTGGACTTGTATTTTCTGAGAAATATTAAAGACAATTAATCATTTACTGACCGTTAAATTTCAACGAAGCACCTATATGGTTAACTGTACACAGTTTTGTTCCTTTTGCAAATAAAGGCTGTTCCGTCATTTAGCCATAGACTATCTGTTATTAACTCTTTTCCAATAATTTTAACTTGCCTGCGTATTCACTTCGATTTTCGACAGTTTTTCTACAATATTCTGTCATTAAATCTGCGGCATCCTTTAAAATAATATGTATCGCGTCCATCTACGTAATGTACAATCTGCTTCCAAATGATAAGAAATACAACTCACCTCTATCTGTAAAATTACTGTAAACCTACTTCTACAAAAATACAGACTGGTGTATTTAAAATGATATTTCACCTGTATCTGTGAGTAGAGCAGCTTGTTCCTCAGTTACAGCGTGGAGGTAGAGAGAGACCCGAGGATTTCTACCCGAAGGTGCACCAGCGCGGCGCTTTCCCTGTACAACAACATTTTATTTTCTCAGGAAAGAAATTCTTGTACATGCAGTTACAAATAACAATCAAAAACAAAAATGTACATTTTTATTGAAGGTGAGTGTTCATGCTTCATTTACTATATAACATCTAACACTGAAAGGTTCACACCAAAAAATCAACAAAACATATTGCCCAAGCTGACTCCTCCACTCCCCCGATTCTTTTGGTCTGGTTTAGTGTAGAGTTGTATAAGAGTTGACTTATTATCCTCTTGGTCTGATGAAAAGTGTACTGTTACTGTTCTTTAGAAGACGAACCCAAACCACTGCTTTTTAATATTTTAATTCCTGTTTTTTAGATATTTTTCTAGCTGAACTAATTAAGAATTTAGCCTTTTCGCTGACAGAAAACTTACATTCGATGGCTCATGAACACTGCTCACCTGTTATACAGAAGAAAGGAGTACTTAGGGAGGTAAAAATGAAACTAACCGAACATGCACGAAGACGACCTTTGACATTAGCGTAGTGTGGACAGGCCATAGGATGGCTCTAAGACGAAATACCCAACAGGTGAGTACCCAGACGGCTGTGGGGTGGGGAAAGTTCAGTGGTTATTATCTGGTTGCTGTCGTCTCACCTGTTGTGGAGCAGACAGATGATGGTCAGACATGGCTGACAACGATGTCCTCTGAGCGGGACTAAGTTTCTCTCAAGCACAGCAAGACACTCGCGGTCTGTTGTTGGAACATTCAATCCATCCTCGCGGGCCTCCAGCTGAAAGGAACGTTTGCTTGTGACACTTTCAATGATACTAACGGTGATGTCATATAAAATCACCGCACTTACATGGCGAACTCACTCCATATACACTTTATTGATACTAACTCTAAGTAGGTCTAGCTGTATTAAAGCCGTTCATACATGAACAATGAACATATATGGACAAACGTGTGTGAAGGCCACAAGACACTAATGGCTTAGGGTGGACGCTTGAAACATGAGAATTTGTTCAATATGTTCAACAAGATAAAGCGTGTTAGTCAATCATTGTCAGCCTATTCTCAAATACAAGAGGACTTCAGAGGTGGGACACTTTGACATTTTGCGCTGTTAAGATCGGCCTGAATGCACACCTAAAGAATGTGTAAACAATCCTACAGGTGAAAGTATTTTATGTCTCTAGTGTCCTGTTTATGTTTTTCTCTTTCTATAACTGAGTTGTGTGTGTGTTCGGACACCCGTATATGCCCAGAAGTCTTTCATTTTCTCTGATATCCTCTCTCAAACATTCTCTCTTTCCTTCTTTTACAGAGATATTGTTTGTTTCTATATAGTTCAGATAACAGGCGATGTCACAAATATTCTTTTTCCCAACGGTCACACAACTCACCTCCGTGGGACGATCGACCCCCTCTCTCGCTTCTCAACCATGTGGGCAACAACATCCAACACGTCAGAGCTCGACTGTCTGACGAGGTCTTCACAGTTACAAGTCTTCTCAGAGTTGTCGTGTCTTTGCTTATAAAACACAGAATCCACTTCTCTTCATGTAGTGTCCTGGTATCTCCCGTGGATAGTAAGCGAAGTTAATGATACTATCCCACCATCCCCTTCTCGACTGTTCTATTTGTAAGGAGGCCGAGCACTCAATGTCCCAACTGCTACTCGTTGAACATTTGCAGCTCAACCTGTCCTGGTGACTCACTCACACCACTTGTCTGTCATGTCACAGTCACACCAGGAAATAAATCTTGGTAAATAATGAAAACCGCGATAATTAGTTTGCAATTATTAAACTCTTAAACGCTTTCTCTAAGATTGTAAGTACAGATTGATGTCGCTCAAACATACACCTTCCTTCTCTCGAGGATGATGTGTTTGTGACTTTGTGTTGCCATGAGCACCGAAATCTCTTCAAGTAAAAGATGAAAGGTCATTGCTGGTAGAAAGATCAGGGAATACAAGACCCAGTAAAATAGTCCTAAATGCGGATAAAGGATAGAAGATGACTTATAAACATCACAGCAGACATGTTTCAAAACCAGACACAAACTACTCATCTATGCATTTACACGTAAACCAGCATGAGGTCATAGATGGGGTAAAGACACCGAGACAACAACTATGCTTATGTTGCATTAGCCGAACATAAAACAGACAAAACCAACTCCCATTCTCTCATGATGAAATCGTAATAATAAAATCCATTCATCTTGACGTGTGCCTATATATATATTAATCTAATTTATCGGATTTCTCCATTAATGTAGACTTCGGAAAATCCCGATCATCAAGTACAAAATATAAAAACCACATTATGCCAATCACGTTGTCTAGTTTTGCTCACGTGATGGTTGACACAAACGGTTGGGAAAACACGAGTAGAAAGAAAATGATCAGCCTAAGCTCATTTGCTTAGTCAAGATGGCCTAGATGAGACGTGTTAAATTCCATTCCAAAGATGATTCAAATACAACTATTTGTTAATGATTTTTATTGTTGTAGGCCCCCGAGTTTGTAATGTTTCTATTCGTATTAGTTCTGCCTTCCATTTTTTAAATCTTCCCTTCCTGTTGTGGGGTAGGTAGCACGCAGAGAGAACATGAAACAAAAACAGCTGACGGTTATTTAACATATGTTATGGAATTAAATTCATAAAACAAGAAGACAATTAAAAAAAACTTTTTCAGAACCTACAATTTTTCAATGGAACAGAAGTCTTTGTATATCCTTATAAAGTTATATACTTCTGGACTTTGAAACTGTTTCATTTGACAATGTAATTTTATAATTCAAGTCTTTTGTATTTCAAAGGACGAGGGTCATCACAACAGCAACAAAAGACGCAGATGACTTTTCTAACATAGCATTGAGGTGATGTGTCACAACAAATGTAGTTTGGCTCACGAAAATTTCCATCAGTTTCCCCTTCTTGGAAAAAACGCAGACGTGACCCAGTTCATGGTGAATCACAGACACCATGTCTGGTCAGCCACCTACTTCCAAACGGGTAAGAAAGGTTGATGTTAAGTAAAAAATGTGTCGGTACATCCTGATGTTGCAAGAACCGTATTTGTATTGTCATAGCAATCTTCTCATATTTCAGCTTTCCTTTAGGATTAAAGTTCGCGTGCATAAACACAGGTGAGATGTTAATACATTGGTGAATGTTGTGATTATTTGGCGGTATTCACTTGTTTGTCATATCAACATCAGTAAAAAACAGTGGGCAAGAAAAAAGAAGTGATGTAGCAATTGTAAGACCGTGAAATAACGATAGCAGGTCATTAAACGACGGACTTGTCATCAACTGAATTAGCATGTACTGGTGGAGCTGTATCCATGCTTTTATCTATTTCTTTGTTTCTGTTGCATAAATGTTTATGTAATATTGTTTATGGCTCTCATAACTGGTTCTCGCTCAATTATGTGTACTCCTCAACTCCCACATCATAAAATTCACGCCCAATGCAAGCATCACGGTGTATCCACGGAGGACATGGAAATTGTATAGTGTTCATATCCTGCATTTTAACAACAGTATAGATTGGCTCATTTATGACATACATTGTGATTTTTCTTCCACATTAACTGTCCAACTACAGGGCAAGCGGCAAAAGGGAACAGACGGCGGTGAAGGTTCTGACGGCGGTGGTCGGGTCAAAGTTTACCTGTATGGCGTGACTGTTGAAGCGGCTGCTCTTCTTGAAGACACAGGTATGTCATATTTCCTATAGACAAGGTCTGTATGTTGATTGTTTTATGACCACAGGTGGGCTGTATAGGTCTCATTACATGTAAAAAAGTATGCATGCGTTTACCACTGTTCCATTGCCAAATACATGTACTGTAGTTTTATTAAAGACAGGAAAAGGAACAGATGACTAGAATAATAAACCACAAGTGTAAAACAAAAAGTGATGTAATGTCATTACTAACACCTTTTAGCTCTCTTTTTCTTACAACATAGACAATAAAAAATATGACACTATATTTAAACCTGATTTCTAAATATGTACAATATTTATTTGAAGGAAACATGCGACTTCTTCAAAAAGTCAAGAAAGAATCACGTGCTGATGTAGCGTTTGACCCTAACCCGTCACCTGTACCAGGCATGAAGATCCTCATCATCCGCGGTCTTCCGAAACAGATTGAGAAAGCTGTCAGCCTCATCAGTGAGGCGATTGGCACTAAGGTGAAGTAAACATCACAAAACAATGGTGACAAAGAATATCACACATAAATTGCTGTCACGTATCACATCAGGCCTATCATTTTTTAGGGAAAGGTCCGAAACATTGTGGTCATTGTGTTCTTTATAGTTCAGTAATCAGACGAGTCGAAACCCACTATCAATGAGCAAGAAACAAGAAAAAATGCAAAACTATCTTCGAGATAAGAACGTTTTTATTCCTTTCAAAAATTCCCAATATATTTAGGGATTTTGTTTGGTTAACAGCTGTGCTGAACATGTATACATTGTACCAACACCATTCGCCAAAACAGACGTTATCAGTGTTTTTTTGTTTTTTGTAACTGTTTTGAGTGCTTTCCAGTTTATCAAGTAGGCGGCTAGAAATGGTGATGAGAAATGTTTGGTCAAACCATGATAACGCATTTGGTGGATGATGCACAGGCAGTAAAACAATCATTCTGTCGTCGTACAGCAAACAAAACATAAACATACCAATAAACACACTGTCCAAAAATTAAAAACATCAGTTACAAAGTTTGCCTGTTCGTGATTACAAAGCTAATTTTTGTTCCCCATAAATAACTAAATTAATAATAAACTAAAAAAATATATAAGTAGGAAATAAATATGTAGAGGGCTTTCAGTCTATTCAAAGCTTAAGAAGTACGTTTAAAGATTGTGTCCATCCATTTTTCGTCAAAAATATATTTACGGCTACAATATTTTCCGTCACTCGCTTGCTATATTAGATACTTCCGATCAATTAGTATTATGATATTGAATGTATGATTTGTAATGGAAACGAAATGCCACTTTCTTTCGGGTTGTTAGGATGGTAGGGAATCTTTTGAACTAAGGGAAAGGTGTGATAAGACCGAGGAGTACTCAAGATCTGTAAAGAGAGAGAAATGCATGTACTTTAACTCAGTGTCATGAATAGATATATAGATAATTAAAGAATATACTTGTAGTTAAATTTTAAATATTAACGAATATTATAATCTACGTTTGCTACAGGAAACGATTTCAACACAAGCCCAGACATTCTGGCTCCGGTGGGTTCAGGCCGCATTCCCTGATCTGGAATCTCGCGCCTACTTCGTGCCTCCTGTCTACTTCAACCGCGTGCCGATGACCAGAGAGTCGGTTGGTGGTCAGGATGTTCTGGTCCTTCAGGTAGCAGAAGGACAGGCCGGTCAGTCCAACCACCTGTCACCATCTGCACAGTCTGATAAGTATTTCCAGCCAACTTTACCTGGGAACGTCGATCAAGGTAGCCAGCAAACACCATCTGCACAGTCTAATCACTGCATCTACTTGACATCGCCTGAGGAGAGCAGTCAGAATATCCAAGCAACTTCTCCTGGGCAGTTAAGCCATTCTACCCATCCAACACGACTTGCTAGTCAGTATATCCAGCAAATATCACCTAAACAAGGTGAACAAAATCTTCAGTCAAAACCTCCAGAACAGGATGGTCAGTGTGCAACAGCACTTAGACAGGACAGTCCGTATATTCTGCTCCGACAACCTTCACAGGTTGTTCATGATATCCAGCAGACATCAGATCAACAAGTTGATCAGTATGTATGGCCACCACCTAGGCAGGCAGGTCAGAATATTCAAACAAGAGATGCCGGTCAATATATCCAGTCAATAACATCTGGACAGACTGGTCAGTATATCCAGCCAACATCACCTGGAAAAGCCGGTCATGATATTGAGATAGCAACACCTAGACAGTTCGGTCGTTGTATCCAGCTGACACCACCTGGACCTGCCGGTCATTGCATTCTGTACAGACATCCTGAACAGGCCGGCCTGTATATCCAACCAATATCACCTCAACATGTCGATCAGTATAGACAGCTACCACCTGGACAAGCTGGTCAGAACATCCAACCAGCATCATATAGAGTAGTCAGTCAGTGTACCCAGTCCACACTAGATGGGCAGGCTGCTATGTACATCCAACCAGCATTACCTGAAACAGTCCTTCAAGATATGCAATCAGCAACACCGGGACAATCCAGTCGTCACGTCCCATTGATACAATATTCACAGGCTAGTCATTCTCCTGGACAAGAAAGTCAGTTTATCCATCCGTCACCACTGGAGCTGACCAGTCAGTATCTCCAGCAAAGAGTCCTTGAGCAAGGCGGTCAGGATATCCAGTCGACATCATCTGAAGCTTCTAGTCAGTATATCCAGCCACCTTATTTTGTTCAAGCTCGTAAGGTTGTCAAGATAGTTCCTTCTAGACAGCCCAGTCATTGCATCCAACCAATGTCATCTGTACAAATCTGTCAGTACACCCCGTCAACATCACACGAACAGGGCGGTCACTCTTTTCCGCACAGACAAGAACAGGTCATTCAGTACATCCAGCCGATATTATTTCTACAGGATGATCAGTATATACAGGTACCACTTGGACAGGTCAGTCAGAATATCCGTCAGACAATACTTGAACGGAGTGGTCAGTATAGTTTGAACAGACAAGCTGAACAAGCCGGTCAGTTTATTCAGATCACATCGCATCGGCACTCCAATCATTTTATCGAACCGACATCTTCTATGCAGACCAGTCAAAATGTCCATGCAGGACAGGTCACCAAGTATAATAATCTAACATCACCTGGACAAGTTGGTCAGTTCAACCAGCTGACATCCTCTGCACAGTCATATCAGTTCCAAAAGCAGACATCCTATCGGCAGCTTGATCAGTTTATTCAAACAACATCCATTGAACAACCCAACCAATACATCCACCCTTCCAGACAGGTGAGTCAGTACATCCAGCCGCCGCCATATGAACACGCCGGTCACTGTGTCCAGCTAAACCCAGTCGAACATACCGGTCCGTATTTCCAGCTACCACCACGTCGACAATTTCATCAGTATTTGCAGTCGCCACTATTTAGACAGACCGATCAGTACATCCCGTCGATGCCATTTCGATGGGTCTATCAGTCCATCCAGCTGCAACACCCTGAAAAGGCATGTCAGGACATCCACCAGACCTATCCACAGGCGGGTCAGATTATCCAGTCAACACCCGCTGAACAAGCCGGCTGGTACATCCAACCAACTGCTACTGGAAAGGTTGGTCAGCATATACAGCCGCCGCTACATCGATTTGCCTGTGAGCCGAATTGGTCAACAGAGTCTCAAGAATCTTTTCAGTCTAACCAGTCGACACAATCTCGACAGTCTTGTCAGTCTAACCAGTCGACACCAATTAAAAATGCTGATCAGTGCCTCCCGCCGGCGATGGTTAATTCTGCCGCTCAGTCTCTGAATTCTCAGCCTACTCGCGTTCAGGACAGTGATGTCAGAGATGATGCAGCGATGCAGCGAGTGCTCGTCAGTCTGCAGAGCATGGCTGAGCAAAACGGTGAAATTATGTTTGTACTGAGTCAGCTTCAGTTCGGACAGTACCTGGGGGAACCTTGCTACGCTGCCGCGGCTGCCCAGCTACCCCTCCCCGACAAGTTAGTAAATAGTTCCCCCAAGGCCAAACAAGGTACTTTTGATGCACTTCTTATTCATAGGCAATACGGATTTGTGGTATTTGATGTGAAATCTTTTGGTGACAATCTACATCAGCTATCCATGCCACCAGTTACGATAAACACTAAAATAAGACAGAAACTGAAAGACTCCGTCTCGCAGTTAAACAAGGCGGAGGCCATGTTGTCTCACCTGGTGTCCGACATCGCTCCCGGTCTGCGCATCACTAAGACCATCGCTTTCCCCAACCTCACGGCTCATCAGGTGCAACAGGCCATCTGTGAAGACATCCCTCTGACTGAGGTAACTATTCCATCCACAGTTTTGTGTCTGTCAACCTGCTAGGAGATAGTGAATATAGTTTGTGTACTGAGAGAGGTACTAGTACAACAGGTGTGTACTGTGAGCAATTAATAAGCAGACTCCATTTTAGCACTAGTTATCCCACTCATAACTGTTAAAAGAAAAAGTGTTTCTATGAAGTTTAATAACACTTATTCATACGCTGTCCCAGACTGATATCGGCGGGAGGTGTAGCATTCGTGTTACACTATATATATATAGCATGAGACTACTTTGGTGGTGAAATATTTTCCAAACAGTGTCTACAGTTTGTGTGTCACAGTAGTTGGTAAGACACATTTATACATGCTGTGCTAGGATTATTTGTTATCATCACAGACACCAGTTTGCAACATCACTTTCCCGCACTTGACAGGAAGTTTGAGCGTCGTGTTGATTACAAGTGCAAAACTCCTGCGATACAAGCAAATATCCTATAAACGGCTACAAAATACATACATATCTCAAATCTTCATAAATTCTGTTAAAATTGCGAAAAATTCGAAGCATTATTTAAATAAAGTTTTAAGAAGTAAATTATTTCATTTTCTTTTATGTATTTTTTTTTTTTGCATAATATTTTATTTTGCTGGCAATTGATTTCAATAACTTACGGGTACCCCCCTGTTGGATCACCACCTTGCCGCGGTCGGGGGGCTTGCGTGTCTCGATGACCCAAAGAGCTATGCCGACAGGAGCATCAGCTCCTAGCAGGGTCACCCAAGTCGGACAGGTCGAAGGGTAGAGACCAGACAAAGAGTGGTCCACGAGTGCTGTAGTCGGAGGTGGTGGGCCGCAAGGCACACTCTGAAATAACCACACCACCACGCAACTCTACCTATGCCACTTGGAGACAGAATTGACAGAAATGGTGCTCGCCCTGTGAAGATCCGCCAGGCAGGTGCAGTGCCGGGCTCCGTGCCTCAAAGGAGCCCACTCTCAGCTACTGGAGGTCCCTTCAACTCGTCTCGTGGAGCCAGGGGACGAGGAAGGAAAGCGAATGGACAGCGTACCACCAAAGCCGAGGACAACCCCAACATTAACATCATGCATTGGAATGCAGAAGGGGTTACCAACAAGAAGACAGAACTGGAACAGTTCCTGCACCAGAACAGCATTAACATCTGCTGTATACAGTAAACTCATCTAAAAAAAGAAAAGCCCTTCAAGATCAGAGGGTATCAGACCTTCAGGAGTGATCGTCAGGGGAGAAAGAAAGGTGGAGTGTTGACCTTAGTCAGAAACAACATGAATGCTAGCGAAACGAAAAGATACATGGATGAGGCAGAATACATAGAAGTCAATGTCACCATCACAAACAGCGTCCTCCATGTCATCAACTATTACTGCCCCAGTGACAAGATGCTGTCCCTTGACACTATCCATGTTCCAGACAGCGGCTTCCTCATCACCGGAGACTTTAACAGCCAGTCCCAGAGTTGGGGATACAACATCCTTGACAAGCGAGGAGAAGATATCGAAACTTGGCAAGACGAGAACCATCTAATCCTTGTCAACGACCCCACAGATCCACCAACCTTCTACTCGCGCCGCTGGCACACAACAACAAAACCAGACCTGGCTCTCTGCACAGACGACATCCACAAGAATTTGAGCAGAACAGTCTCAGACCAGCTGGGAGGAAGTGACCATCGCCCAGTACTCCTTACCATCACAGGAAGTACGACACCTGAACCCCCGCAGCACGCCAGATGGAATCATAAGAAGGCACAGTGGGGGATGTTCAGAATACGAACAAATGAGCTCACGAAAGACATCAAGGTGGAAGACTAAACATCAACAACGTCGTCAAAGATTTCAATGCCAGTATCATCAAGGCAGCCAAAGAAACTATCCCACGAGGGGTGCGAAAGGACTACACTCCGTACTGGACAGCAGAACTTCAGAGAGCCCATGATGACCTGACAAAAGCCAGAGAAGAAGCAGAAACCAAACCCCAGTCAAGAAAACAACATCAAGCTGCAAGAAACAAATGCCAAACTGCTAAGAACAAAAGTAGAGTGCAAGGGAAGAAGCTGGAGAGAAAAGACAGCAGGGCTGAATATGGAGAGAGACACCACCAAGCTGTGGAGGCTGACCAAGGCACTAAATGATGAGGGTAACTAGGGACAGAAGATCACCCTCGAAGAAGATGGACAGACATTGACAGATAAGGCAGCAGCAAATGCATTTGCACAAGCATATGCAAAGGAGAGCAGCATCACCATTCCACCGCATCTGCAAAAAGAATTCAGAAAAGAATAGAAAGAAAGAACAAATGGGGATGTCCATGAGTCGATGCAGCAAGATATCACCATCCAAGAACTGAAGAATGCCATCAAACAGCTGAAGAAGAGAAAATCTCCAGGTCCAGACAACATAACGAATGAGATGCTGCAACACCTTGGCAGCACAGCCCTCACTAAACTACTGGACATTTTCAACCTTAGCTGGAGAGAAGGCCAGGTACCTCAGTGCTGGAAGGAAGCCAGGATGATCCCTGTTCTGAAAAAAGGGAAGAACAAGTCGCGAATCTTGAGCTACCGCCCCATCAGCCTGATAAGCTGCGTCTGCAAGACCATAGAGTGCATCATCAACCAGCGCCTGCAGTGGTACCTGGAATCTGAAAGCATCATCATCCCAAAGCAAGCAGGCTTCAGAAGATACAGAAGCACCGAAGATCAGACAACGCACCTAGCGCAGGTCATTGAGGATGCTTTTCAAGCCCAGAAGGTCGCCCTAGCGGTCTTCATTGATATGCAGAAGGCTTTCGACAAGGTCTGGAAGGATGGACTCCTGGTCAAGCTCCAGCGAAGCAACATCAGCGGCAACATGTACCGGTGGACCAAGTCCTACTTGCACAACCGAAGAGCCAGGGTGCTTGTAGACGGACACTGTGGCTGTAAGGTGCTGCTACGACACGGAGTACCACAGGGGGGAGTACTCTCGCCGACCTTGTTCATACTCTTCATCAACGACCTGGTACCAGAGCTTCCAAGGGGAGTCCAAGCAGCACTGTATGCGGATGACCTGGTCATATGGTGCTCAGAAGAGTATGCAACAACAGCAACCTACAGGATGCAGCTTGCACTAGACAAAGTGGCAGCCTGGGCAGACAACTGGTGCGTTACCATCAACCGTTACAAAACAACAGCCACACTTTTCTCTCTCTCTCCACCAAAGCGCAAGCTTGCAGACTAAAGTTGGGAGACGCTCCACTGACACTTGAAGACCAGCAGACGTACCTGGGAGTCACTTTTGACAAAAGATTGACATGGAAGCAATACATCCTAGGAACACACTGGGTCGCCAACGAAAAGATCCTGAAGACCGTGTACCAAGGTACTGTAAGACCACACCTAGAGTACGGATCAAGCACCTGGATGACAGCAGCCAAGTCACACCTTCAGACTTTGGACAAGGTGCAGAACCAAGCACTGAGAGTAATAACAGGCGCCATGAGATCTACGCCAATAGACAAGATGGAGCAGATAACAGGCATACCCCCATTAAACAACAGAAGGGAATGCAAAGCACTCGTGCAGGCCACCAAGTACAGGCACAGTGAAGACCACCTGATGAGTGCCAGACAGAAACAGCTGTCCTCGGGAAGGCTGAAAAGATCAAACTTTGTGCGATAGACGCAGGCACTACACAGAAAATATCAAACAATGCTTCCTGCACAGGCCCAGGTACCGACTCCCTCCCTCGATCCTCCTCCTTGGAAAGACAGAACAGGGAACATTACCATCTGCACCACAGTTCCTCACCTCACAACAAAGGATGAGCATAGCGACGTGAGCAAGAGAGCCCTGACGCTAGCCATGCTAGAAGAAAGGTACCCCCAGGAATCATGGGTAAGGGCCTACACAGACGGGTCAGCCACAGACGCTATCCATAGGGGAGGGGCCGGCGTGTACATCCACTTCCCAAATGTACATTGGCAGGCAGCAGCAATACCAACTGGCCTCCACTGTACAAACTATAGAGCAGAAGTTGAAGCCCTGGTCCACGCAGCAAACATCATCAGCAGCAGAGCAGACCATGACAGCCAGGTCGTCTTCCTGACCGATGCTCTGTCGGTGCTGCAGGCAGTCAACAATAACAAACTGCCAGACCTGGAAGCCGCGCTGCTAACCATCAAGTGCCTCAGAACAGCCCTACAGTGGATCCCATCACACTGCGGGATAGATGGGAATGAGGAAGCTGACAGGATGGCTAAGTTGGGTGCAGAGGACGAGCAAGAAGACAATGCAGTCAACATGTCAGAGATGAAAACCATCATTAAGTCTCTGTACAGGCCACAGCAACCACTGGACAGTTACCATCAGCTGTCCAGACCGGACCAGGTCGCTATTTTCCGCCTCAGGACCGGGCAAAACAGGCTGCTTCACCATCTACACAGGAGGTTGCACCTAGTGCCGTCCCCGAGATGCCCATGTGGAGAAGCAGACCAGACTGTAGAACACATCCTACAGGACTGTAGGAACCTCCGTACCCTGAGGAAAGAGACGTGGCCACAGTCGGAGACCCTGCACAACAAGCTGTACGGGCCAGTGGAGACTCTACAGAAGACCACCAATTTCATCTCAAGAGCTGGTCTCCAAGTGTAACAGGCGAACGACAAAAAAAACTTACGGGTACCACTCTACACAGGTAACCAAGAGAGAGTACATTACAACTACCTTTGCGATGTACCATTACCCTTAAGAGAACATATTTTTCATTTACATGGAACAGACAAACATTTATCTTTGTTGCGTATTTCTAAAACAAAAACCGATTCTGCAAACTGTGACAACAAGGATGTAAGTAAAGTGTCAGCACTTTGTGTGTAGCTGTCTGCAACTCTAAAATAAATAATCTGATGTTACCTCTCAGGTGTGTTTTCAGTTTGATTTGTGTGTTAGATAAGTTTGATGAGTTAGTCCTCCTGCTGTTGTAGCTGTACATGTTCTGTCTTAATGTCACTCGACATCAGAGGTTTGTCAAGTATCGACAGGTTTGATTAACATCTTAAGGCCCGTGGTTTATGTACAGGACCTGTGTCGGTGTCTGGGAACATCAGACCCCGCTGACATCACTGGTCTGTGTCTGTGCTGTGATCAGCTGTCTGACCCCAAGACCCCGTGTGACGTCAGTAGTCACGTGCTGAGAGAACTCGGACACTGGTGGCAGCGACGTGTGGCTGGGGCTGGACCTGACAGTCACATGACTGATGTGGTCTACAAGATGTTAGTAGCGAGGCAAGTATATACACAACACAGTATTCCGTACAGTGATCTCAGATGGTTGTTCACATGTGTGTGTGTGTGTGTGAGCGTTCAGTGACTGAAATACACAAACCCTGTACTGTATATGTGTACTTACATGTACAACAAGCACTGGTTACATTAACACGATGTCAGTGGAGGTGCACATAGCAAATTGCATATTAAATGTCAATCAAACTTTAATTAATATCGTTGTACAGTTTGATATCCTGATGAGTCATTGGTTCTTTCTTAAGATGTAGCTTTGCTTAGCTGAGATGTGTCATGATAAAGCGTTTTTGGTATGTACTTAGTAGAATGTAATATATATATATGTAAATGAATACAGACGTACAGAGAGTAGTGAATTCATGAGAAGTGTAATTGTGTAAATATCATAAAATTTACCTTACTCGGCTACAGCGAGAATTCTTTAATTTACAAAGTACTAACTCATAGAAAAGTTTGAAGATATAAATCTAGACTTAATACTAATTAAAAAACCAATTGATATTTACAATTAAAAGGGACATTCTTTGGATTTGCAGTGTTTTCTCCCGTTTTGTAGTCAAGGGAGAGAGGACAGATGTTGATATCGATAATAAACTAAATATATGTATAACAATTATACTAACATATGTTTAAATTTTTATATGCTTTCTATCAAGTGACACTAAAAGTAGGAAATAAAATTGTTGACGGAAAAAAATAAAGAATAAGTTGAAAAGTAAATATTAAAAAAATATATATTCGTGAAAAACGACCATCAAAATGCTTTAAACAATAATATAGTCACTTACTAACTGCTAAAAACAGGAGGCTGGGTGATACTTATTTAATTTCTATCTGTTTTTAATCTACAGTAAATTTTTCATTTATCTAATTAAAAAAGTTTCACTTTTATCAACTCCATATATCGCAGGGTAGTAAGAGACATTCTTTTTTGACGGTGAAAAAATAATTCAAATTCTCCTTCTTGCCCTTTTTTTCATTATGAACAAATTTTTACCATTATTGTTGAACTTGTTTCCTTCATGAAGAGACAGGCTGTTAAAAAATCATACAAAGGTTAAACATTTAAGAAAAAAACTTCAAATGGGTGATTGCTAGAAGTGGCGAGTGATCGACTGAAGTACTATTCATCCCGCAAAGGTTTCTCTTTGCTGACCACTTTTAAAAATATATTCAAAGTTTGCATCTCATTTACGCCGGCAGTCAAATAGAAGGTCGTAGGTACCTGATGAAGGGAACAATTTCAAGATGCTAATCGTGTTTCACACTGGAATCAAACCGCCCTCTTGTACCTCATTTGTGTTATCTACAGTCATTGTAGTGTCATCACTGTCTTTGTACCAGGTTCTGCGGTCCGGCGACAACAGTGAGTGTGCCATGCACATGTCCTCCACGTGTGAGTGTCAAGACCCTGGGTCAGGCCGTGTGGTGGACAGGAGAGTGCTATACTGCTGTAATCACACTCTTCCCGGAGCAAGTTCACCTGCTACACACGGCGCCTCCCACACTCTTTGTCACCGGACCGCCCGGTACAGGTAAAACTGTGGTGCTGCTGCTGATGGCCATACAGTGGCTGCGGTGTGGTCACCACGTCTACGTTGTCAGTACGTGGAGGGGGAGTCGTGCAGCGTGCAGCATGTTGTATCACCTGTTGCTGCAGACAGTAAAGAAGCAACTTGCACCAGAGGTATTCGCCAGTCGGCTTCACCTCCTGCAGTATGATCTTTATGGCCACAAAGACGTGGAGAAGGCCGTTAAGAAGTTGTCGCAAGCTGCAAGTGGAGGATCATTGTATGTCCTCATTGACGAAATGGGACACGAAGACAACTCTGTCATGTACGCCCCTAAAATGTAAGATTAAAATCGTGTTTACAATAACTGAAATAATGTAAATGATGTTTGTACAGAAGGAGCGTCTGTCAACAACATCTCATTCCTGTTCATTATTCCAACCCTTTACTTCGGCTGTTATCACGAGCGGGTGCAGCAGCATTCGAAACTGATTATAAATAGCGGAAAATAATAATTTTGGACCCTCAGCTACCACAAGGTTACTTCCCCCTTCCCCCCTCTACAGACGTTAATCACTCCAAGGTGACGAGGGCTGTAGGTAGAGGAGTAAAAAGCTCGGATACCTCCATATTCCTGCCCAGGCCTCTCCATAAAGTAAAGTGTCCTGAATGGCAGAGGGTCATCCTCTCCTCAAGCAATTAATTGTCGCAGTGTCACTAGCTTTAACCACCCGTATTCCCGACTGTGCTTATGAGTAGTGGTCGTGAAAAGATTTGTTTACAAGGCAGGTTTAGATGATTCAATGATGTGTAAGTGGCGGATGTGAGCGGTAATGGAGCTTCAGTGTGTTAACCTCACAGACCAGTCACCACACATCATTACTGTGGTTACTATGGTGACAAGAATCCTTAATATAAGCTGATAAGACGAAGAAAAAACATTCTGTAAGGGATGGAGAGGAAGAAACGTTTAGAGAACTACTGAAGGCAAATGCTTGAAAGCAATCAAAGTGAGGCGCAGACAACTGGCAGAGAATGCAGACGTGAGCAGACAACTCTTGCAGAGGACAAAGGAAGGGAGTGTCAGGGTCTTTTATTGTTTTGTCTAAACATGAGACATGAAGCAGTTTTGTACCTTTTAAGGTTCGTGTAGAAAGTTTGCATGGAAGCCCGAGAGCAACAAATTACAGTAATTAAGCCTTGATATAAATAACACACAGAAGTGGTAAGGCTTTGAAAATAAATCAGTATAAATGTGTAAATATTGTAATTAAGTCTATTTTATACATACGTACTTGGACACTTCCGTCCTTATTAACTGAGTGTAATAATACGAAAATAATAAAATAGTTTTTAAAGTTTTATTATGTTGAGAGATAATTCCTGGTGGCAATCTAAAACTTAATTAGAGTGATCTTGTTTACATTTCATTTTAGGAACTTTGTTTCATTCTTAGGAAAATTTTTGTTTCCTGGCCTTGTATGCAGCGTGCTTGATGAGATAGTGACATTAACATACAAACAGTACACCTCAGCTACATAAACAGTGTAACACGTGTCTCACATAAACAGTGTAACACGTGTCTCTCCATCTTCTGTAACACTCATGTCTGTGACAGGGAACACATCAAGACCTTCTGTGAGAAGTTGCTGACACAGGTTCCTCGTCTCCATCTTTGGGCGGCGAGTTGTTACAATAAGAACTGTCCCCCCGGCTGGCAAGTGGAATATTTAACCAGACCTCTCCGCTCTCCACCCGCTGTTGTCAGGGAAGTCAAGAAAGATACAGTTATCACTAAAGGTATTAGTATCAAGAAATACAGTGAGCGAGGTGTGCCCGACCACACAGACGGTCCGCCAATCAGACGAGTGTATCACGAAGGTCAGGATCACACAGGTTACTTCCCAGGTGAATGTGTCACGTGCGGTCGTGAGGTGGGCAGCGTCCAACACAGTCTCCGTGTTGGTGTTACAGGTATGTAAGGCTAGAATGTAGTTTAGTTATTGTTGACAAGAGATACAAGATGTAACACGTAAGAGAATCTCTGTGATAATTTACAAACAGGCAAGTATGGGAAACTGAGACATATTATAATATTTCAATATGTTTGTTTATACTCCGTCACAGGTGGCTTGTCATTCTTTGTCAGTTTGTGTATGTGGGTTTGTGTGCGTGTGCTTTTTGGCGTATGTGTGTATGTGCATGCGTGTGTGTTGTGTCTTATGCAAGATAACAAAGGAATATACTTTGTTTGTTGACAGAGAATAATGAGCTGACAACAGTAAACACCGTCACTTCAACAATTGGCGGCACAACACCCTGTCTACAGTGGAGAGACGTGCTGGTGTTGCACTGGGGTTACGATATGTTCTCGGAGATAGTGAAGGGACTGGAAGAAGCGGGTATCCCAGTGCGGGTGATGACGGATGATGACATCGAGGACGTGGCCACGGCGCGCAGTGACGTGGTGTGGGTGACGGAGGGACATGAAGTTCGTGGTCTGGAGAGAAAAGTCGTCGTGTGTGTTCAGTTCGATACGTATGATGCCATTACAAAGTCTCGGGCTTCAAGAGATGACGCTTATGTTAGATCTGCCAATCTCCACTCCATATCCCGGTGTACATCACAACTTGTGATTGTGGAGTAGCCGCTCACCACCTGAACATGCTTCAGACTCCCTCACCTGTCACCTGTAGCAGTCTGATGTCTGTCTCCATCACACCAACATCTATAATCAGTTGTAACATTGTAACATTCTGCTTTAGTGTGCGGGCTACTGTACTGTGCTAAACCACTGTATGAACAGTTTGTATCCTGGAATGTGATGTAAGTTCTCGAAAATGAAGTACACGCTACATTTTTAAATACATAAAATACAGAAAAACTAGAATACCATTGTTTTGTTCTATTAGCAAAAAATTGTAGATGATTCTAGACATGCTTTGTTATTTCACACACTTGCCGTGTACCTTTAAACATGTGAATATTGACAATGCTGCAGTACATTTTCTCGTGACATAAATTCTACCCTAGTGCAGAGACTTAGGAAAACGAGACTACATAAATACAAGTACATAAGACTAATACATCAATCAATCAGACTGAAGAGGTATAACCATTGAGCAGCTCACTGTTCCAGTACATTCTACAGACTCAATCCACCACTCTCCAGTCTGGCATCATGGCGAGGCGGGAAATGTTGAGATTCCAGTTGTGTAATAAACGATATAAAGAACCCAGAAAGCAGAGCCACCAATCCACAGTTAGTTTATAATATGCGCATGTTTAAAAATCTGCCAATGAAAGTGTTGATGCTGTTCTAATGGGATGGCAATACAGCTCACGACGATGAGCATTTGTCTGTTTTAGAAACATAGATAACTATCCATGCGGTTGACTGCTGCAGGAAGTCATTGACGACCCTGACCCTGTCTGTCTGTCGTTTTCGTCCTTAAGACCGACGCCTGTTCCAACAACCTGCAGTGCTGACAGTACCTGAGTCTGTAAACTGGTATCTCTGTATGCCACACCTGTCCGGTTCCCTTGTACCAGGTAGATAGGAGTGAGGTAGGCCGTCCCCATTCCAACCCACACCATGATGGATCCACCACCATAATGATCACACTCCACGACAGTTACATCGTAGTAACTGTCTCGCTGTCGTCTCCACAAGTGGATTTGGCAATTGTGGCAAGGTCTGGCAAAGCGACATTCATGAGTGAAGACGAGTGAGGTCCACAGTTGCCGTGTCCATGTCACGTGGTGTGGTGTCCATGCAAGACGAGCAGCGCGGTGAGCAGGTGTCAGGACAAGGGGACAGCGGGTCTTCTTGACCGAAGGTTGTTCTCTTGGACCTGTTGAGTATCGTCTGGTCACTGACAGTTATGTTGGCGACTGTCCCCTGGGTGTGCTGACTGTGCATGTTGTGACTCAGAGCCGACAGAACAGTGAACCCACCCTGCTGTTTGGTGGTTGACTGCGGGCATCCGGGTGTCTTCGCTCTGCAACACTTCCAGTTGCATTATACTGGTCATTATAGAGGTTATTATAGAGTTCGACTAACAGAGGGAGCAAGTGCCTAATGCAGCCAATTCCTACAACAAGTGCGCCCTACACAGCCATACATTGCAACCCTCCTTTGTCTCTGAGTCATGATTAAAAAGCCACAGCAACTTCACTAACCCTTGCACGAAATAACAATCAAGTAAAAGAAAAGTTTACAAGACAGTTTGTCATAATTCTATGTCGTAAGTCTTTACATTCATCAGCATGTCAATGTGTAGTCTGTACCTTGAAAGTCTTGCAAAATGATGAACCTGACAATGTTATTAGATGACACGACTACCACCTCTACCAGCAGCGGGAGGTCACCACCCGGCCTGCAGTTGCGAGACGTGCTGGTGGTGGTGTGGCGCGGTGACGTCAGTGACAACTCGGGTATGGTGACGGGGCTGAGAGGAGCTCACATCCCAGTGAAGGTGATGAAGGATGAGGACATCGAGGACGTGGCCACGGCCCGCAGTGACGTGGTGTGGGTGACGCGTGAAAACCACGTGAGGGGCCTGGAGAGAAAAGTCGTCGTCTGTGTGGAGAGTGTCACAGATTACTCAGCTCGACTTCACCCCATGTCCCACTGTACGTCACAACTAGTCATTGTCACCCCTGAAGACCCACTGTCTAACATTGAATAACTTTCACAAATGTTGTAATCTGTACTAAATTCAAATATGTACTACGACCAGGAGAGAGCGAGAGAGAACGCGTGTGTGTGTGTGTGGGGGGGGGGAGCAAAATCAATGGCACCCTTGTGTCTGGTAGAACGTAGGTCGTGCCTAGGGTCTGTATCCCCGATTCCTACTATAAAAAGACAGCGCAGCTCCACGCCCTTAAAGACTGTGTCCAGGAGAGAAAACTAGTGATCGTGGACACTTCTAGTACTGAACGATGGCAGCTCTCACGTGCAACCACACCTACATCTGTACACACCTGTGCGTACTACAGACAGCTTATTATCGTGAAGACATGTAGTTCCGCTGGTCACAGACTAAATACCAATCCCTTCCCCCTCTTACTTTTAAGTGAGATCAAAGTTTGTAGAGCTGATGTAAAGGCTTTTGATGTTCGTGTGTTTTATGTGGAAGATAAGGAAGAAAGATTAGTGCAATGTAGGGTAGGTGACATCGTCTAGTCATAGCCCACTCTGAAAAATTTCATGAGCCCCAGATCGACCCCACTCTGGCTCAAGATGGGCCCTACACTGTGAAGCCACTCATCGGGGCACGGTAGGTTTTGTAAGTGGCATCCACGTGGCTCCGAAGCGGGTATCCCATCAGAAGCTCACCATAATAACCACCCTCTCCCCACCTTAATACCACCAGCAGGTGGTTAGCCCACCTCCACACCACTTTCTCACTACCAAATTCCCACCCCTTCACCACCCTCACATGGGGAAGAACACCAACATATGGTCTACCCACCTCTAATCCACCTTCTCACCACCAAAATGTCTTTTTATGTGGGCTTTACTGCCAGAGTGTTTATAATTATTTTTGTTGTTGAATTACCATTAGTGCTTCACACAGCAGCACACACTCTATCACACTTAGAATGCCAATACCAAAAAGCAATTGACAATTATAAATGATTTATTTTTCTATATTAGTGCAATTTCTTCAGGCTCATTTTTATTTCTAACTTTTACTTTTGTAACTAGAGCACGTTTTCCTGTTCAAATAGCCCACTGGGACAAATAAAATTGTCATTGTCATTGGTTGCATTGGGAAGTACCGGGCATTGTTGCTAAGGCAGCCCTGTAAATAGGTGTCACATGCGCAGCACAAGTAGTGTGTCCGAGACGAGGTCCAAGACCCCTGTGCAGCTAATCCTAACTGTATTGGTGAACTAATCGATGACAGCCTGCTAGGGGAGCCAGAATGTGAAAAACAAATTGCCGACAGAAATAAACTTTTTTGTTATGCAATCAGAGGGATAAGGTTACCATCCTCCTGCGATGGAACTTAATACCATTTTTTTCTGGATGTACATTTTGTAAAATTCTGGTATGAGGTCACGTCAAGACAGCAGCATTCTAATTATTTAGGAACCATAAATGTTTCACATTACCATGAGTAGGTGTTCATTATATGGTAGATGACTTAGTAGTCACTTCCTGCATACCTAGAAATTGAATTGATTACATTTTGTGTACCCTTATCAAGAACATCTTTTTTTAAACACAACTTCTTGTGTCTTTTTTGACAGATTCACTAGTGATGCTCTATGATGAATTTCTTACTTTAAACACATAAAACTTCTCATGATTATTTCTAAATATTAGCATTATAAGGTCAAGGTCAACGATACTCAGAAATAAATTATTGAGAATATACTTTACATAAAGTTTGTCTGTTACAGAGATGAGTGTGTGTGGTGTGGTAATGTACTATCATATTCGTGTATGTATGTGTGTGTGCTAATGTTTCATACGGACATAACGCAATGAGTGGAAAAAAATCACGTTTGTATTATAAACTGTGCTTATTGTAAGGTTAAAAAAAAGGGAGGAGAAAAGATATTATTATCAGCTTTTCTGACAAAACTCGAAAGACAGAAGTTCTGGTGCCAAGTGATAAGAAGAAAGACCTTCGTACTGTCAGCAATCACAGCGGTTGACATTTCGTATCAGGATTTAAGATAAACGACTCGTGTTTACTCGGCTGGATTCACAAATCACATCGAGTAGACACCTGAGGAGCCTAGTGGCGAATGTGTGTGAAATAGTTTGGGAATCTGTCTTATATTTCTTTATTCCTCATCTAGCAGACAGCAAACTGAGTGTATGTAACAATGAGCAGTAATAACACAAAAGTCAGATACTGTTGATGTTCCTTGATGTTGATCAATCCCTTGAGACAAGATAAATGTGGGGAAAATAAGACCATTGTCAAAAGAGCTTTTCTCTCAAAGTCACAGAAACATCAACACAGACGGTAGCGAAGTTGAGTAGAGTTTTGTAGGTTGCTACCTGAACGACAGGTATTTACATCACAGGTGAGTCAGGCAGGGAAGTACGTGGTGCCCCGGGTATGTTGTCGGTTAGTTTGCGCACCAATACAAAGTCGACAGGTAGGAAAACACATTAGTCCTGCCTAGCAGTAGTCGTGTTATGATGATAATTGACTAAGTAACATAGGTGTGCTGTCATTCTGAGTGATCTGATTGGTTGGCTTGGTCTTCATGCTACACGTAAGAGTAGAAAGGTGAGCACCTCTCAGCTCTAGTACAGCGACACAGGTATTCAGGTATTAACCTGTCTTCCCCACTTACCTCGTTTATCGTCGATGCTCAACAGTTTCTTCCACAAGATGGAAGGAATAGGGCCATAGCTGTAACATGTCCCCAACTTTTGTAATAATTTTGGATTTCACAGTGGCAGTAATGTGCTGTAATATATTACATATGTTATTAATATAACGTAAGCATATGTATATCTCAACATATTTTTGATGTTGTGTTAGTCCCAGGCACTTATACAAGCAGTGAACATGTTGGTTACGAGATGTTATTAGTTCAGGAAGATCACAGAGGCGAGAGGCCTGGTCTGCTGTAGTGGGAGGGGGAAATATCTGTTCCACCAACAACATTACAACAGACGATAATCTTTGTCCTCCACATGGTGGAAAGTTTCTGGCAATGCGAGTCCCGAGCTTGTTTATTTGTCATCATGTCGCCTTGAACGAGTGTCCTGGTCAGATTTATAAGGAGGAACATATTTAAATGAAGATCTGAGTAAACATCGGATGTAAGTGCAGTGCACATAAACCGGTCCCACCACCGTTTATCTCACCTGGAATTAGTAGGCCTTTAAACTACTAACCGCTAACGTCACGACGGACATGGCGCAGGGTGAGGTCGGCATGCGGGACGGTAGTCGTCGCTACAAGAGATCATTCAGAGGAGGGGAGAGCAGCGGTCAGAACACGCCCGTTAATTGTACACCTAGAGCAGGAGCTCATCCTGCTGAATCTTGTCTGTGTAAACTGTCAGAGCGGCCAAGACTGTAGGTGTGTGGCTGCTGCCGTCTTCAGATTCTATATTACATGCACACCAGCTATATGTGTGTGTGTGGGTCATGGTTTGGTGGGTGTAGATGTGTGACCTGTTGACATTATGCTTGAGAATGAACTGTATGTATTGCCGAGGAATATTTAATTTTATGGAGACTAGGCTTTCTTTTTATTGTGCACTGATGTATTTAAAGTTCCTGATGGCCTAAGCCTTTTACCCTAGACCTCGAAAGAATGATTAGATCACACATTCCTGAGAACAACCAGAGCGTGACACCACAACGAGCGTATCTCAAGCGTACCTAATGTTGTGTACAACACACCAATATAATTTAAATGCCCTTCCAAACACCATAAGAGTCTAAGTGCCTATCAGTTCAAAACGTATCGCCTGTCTTTTGGCCACTCAGTGAATAAATTGTTTAATTTCCCGTTGATAGATTCGTTATGCAGGTTTATGACTGCTGACAGTTTGGCTTGATGCAAGCTGAATATTGAGCTTGATACATACTTTCAGTTGTTAACTAAAAATATTCAAGTAGGCAGTCATAAGATGAGATATTAAGAAACTGACGGTGAGTGCAGGGAAATAGGTTTGTATGAATCTTGTAAAATATCTTTTAAAAATAGAATTATCTTTCTGAAGCTTTAAGTAGATTTAAGAGTGAGAATCAACCACATGTCAAGCCTTAATTTATGAAAGATTCCACAAAACAATTACTCGTTGTAAGATGCACATACGACACACGAAACATCCAGTTGTTTGTACTGAATGTCAAAGAACTGGTTCCACAACTGTCGTATTTGTAGATGTTGTAGCTCTCTCTCTTGTTCGCATTCGCCCCTAGTGGAGCATAGGGCCAGAGGTTGTAGCTACAAGTGTAAGGCGTCACGTGACCATGTTGACGACGAGGAAAGTTTGTGTTGTCTCTAAGGGCGTAGACTTCCTTGTCTGAACAACTTAAACAAATATGTAGCGCGATGGCTTAATGTTGAATTTTTCTATTGTGGAAGGAAGGTTGGTGCACTTTTCATACTAGTAAGGGTGATGCAGCCATATAACAAAGCTGTTTATGTGTTTAGTCTCGCGTTGTACCGAACGTTAATACGGCATAGCCGCCAAGCTTTACAGATGTATACAGTCACTAATTCTGGCAGTCTTTTACCCAGTGTATTAACAATGGTGTATAATGCATTACTTTTTGCAATTAACGTTAACGTTGTTGCTATGAATTATTATATTAGTACATGGTGGGACAGCTGTGCCTCTACGAGCACTATCAAAATTTAATATGGACTATACTACTACTCTAGATGGCAAAATGACGCACAGCATGGAAAAAAAAGTTATTTCGAACTACCTCGTTTGTGGTACTGTACTTATTCATTGAGGTGAAAAACGTCAAATTACGTTTTTCAAAGTAAGTGGCAAATCAAGAGTTTTCATTTGCTCATACTTTTCACTACTGACATCTTTTTCTAACGCTGCATCTTATAAAGAACCTTTATAACTTTCACTTTTGTGACTATAACATCTTCCTATGTTTAAATTGCAAATAAAGTTTGCTATTGTCTTAATCATTTTGATATTAAAGTACACTTCTACTAAATGCAATCTGTTCTAAACAGGTCCATGATGCCCATGTTTGGCAGTTTCTATCTGACTGAGTGCTAAGCAAAACCAGAAAAGGGCTTCTTGTCTCCAACTGACATTGTTGTATGAAAGGAAAACATCGCTAGTCATGTCTGAACCTCCGCCACTTTCATTACTACAGGTGAGACAACGCTATTATCTACTGGTGAATATGTTGTGATAAGAGCCCCACAGTCTTTATGGCTAGTGTTGCCGAAGTCTGAGCCACGCATGAACATGTCTTCAAGTCATTATTAACAGCATTAGTAGGCTGTACATTTAGATGTCGTAAAATCAGTCTTCTGTTTATCAATCGAACCAGAATATATTTAGATGCTGCAAAAATATTTTGTAAGCAATGGGAAGAAATTAAGGAGAATTGATTGTGGTAAAGCAAGAATTTGTTGGCACAGAAATCTGGAAGGAAAAATACAGTCCTAACAATACAGCAATCGGTTTCTCTACAAATGTCTGTAATATTCGTTAATTAATTACACAACCATTTACTTTATACAAAGAGAGGAATATACACAAAATTCGCAAAAAGTAAATACCTGTAGACTCAAAAAGACTGGAAGATAACTATCAGACTCATCTCAACAACTTTTACAAGTGAACATATAATATCTTTTTATAACGTCTGATCAGGACTTTTCAGGAAAAGCAACAAGGGCATACTACTGCAATACGAAACTCAAAACTTCAGCGTTAATCTTCACAACTCATGCTAGTAGAGCCTGTCAATGAAGTACTTACAGCAAAGAAAGGTGCTTGTACACCTGCTCACGTGGGCACTGCCACTCACCTGTTTACTACCATAAACCTGGGCACTCCCGCTTATGCCTAGGAACAAACACTTGGGTGCTACTTACACCTGAACACTATCCGCCAAAGTTTACCCTGACCCGTTCACTCAGACGGCAAGGATCTGACGTGACTTTGCGATTTCCACCGCGACCGCGAACACGAAGTGAAGTGTGTGATCTGAAGGTGTGTTGCATGATAACAGCAGCCTTGTCGATATCGTGGTCCACAAAAGCAGGGTGTATCCACACAATTGTAGGTAGCGTTCAACCTTTTCATAAACATTCATCATTCTAGCCCTTGTCTCAGCCTTCTAAAGCAGCAATCATGATGATCATCATCATCGTCGTCGTCGTCGTCGTCATCATCATCATCAGTTATAACATGCAGCATCACGATAACGACAGATCGCACTTTGTACGCAGAGCAGTAATGATAAATGACGGATAACAGCCAGAGGACAGGGAGGTACTATAGACACACTGAGCAACATGAAGATGAGGTAAACGTGGCGGTCGCTGTGGACCGTTCCCGCGCAAAGACAACTTTCTTGCAACAGACGTACCTTACCGTTGAGTCTGTTTTAATTTTAAGACGTTTACAGAGCTTTATTTAGTTAAAAAAAAAAATTAGTAACGATAGCTTGGGCATTTCTGAACACAGTTACTTCCCTTTCAAAGGGAGGGAAGTCTGTTTGAACGAAAATATCGTTAAATTCCCAGAGTACCCGTTTTTTTCAACTAGAAAAAATGACGAGACGATATACGAAAAGTGTGTGACTTGTTCCTCGGATTTCAGAATTCTGGCATCATTTGTGAATTTTTAAGGACAAGAACAATGTGTGTGCATTTCGTCTTTGTTTTCAAACATCAAACTCTTTTGCTGTAAGTCTAACTTCTTGTTACATGACAAACTGTGTAAACACGTGCTTGAAAAACTTCACTTCATCTACCCGATTCTGTATGGATTACAATAATAAAAGTGAGCTCTCAAGCAAATTTTAGATACATTGTTTCTTTTCTACACAGTTTGATCTATTATTATTATCAGTTTGAATTATTCTTCTACCTCCTTTAGGTACTTTTTTAAATATTGTTTTGAAAAATGAAAAAATGAACCGTCCCAGTGGGTCAAACTGCCCTCTAGCCTAGACCTCGGTCAAAGAGTTAGCAGCACAGAGGGAGGACGTCCGTTGTCCGTATGTGTCTGCCTTCGTGGGAGGGAGGATAAAATGAGTAATCTGATGAGAAGCCAAGGTTTGGGGCAGGATGGGGACAGACAAGATTTCAGTAAAGTAGGGGCCTTCTAAGGTAGCATAGAGTAGAGAGCTTGTAGTCTATTGTAGCTTTAACTGGTAGCCAATGAAGAAGTGGTGTGACAGGTTTACATATGCGAGTCCGGACAACATGAAATCCCCCCATATGCACCGAGATGTCAAGCTATCGGTGTGTCGTGCGCCATTTTAAGGCCTTTTCTTTCGCGGCAATATTTGGCATTTAGCGGGGCTAGCAGCCCCCGCAAGGGTTAGCGAGTAATGCACACGGTACGCATTGTAGCTACGTTTCGGAATATAGCACGCGTCTAGGACGACCTACATTGTAGGGCTGTAGCCAATCGGAATGCTTGAACACAGTAGACTCTCTTTTACCTCCACATTGTAACTAATGGCGATGTGGTCGGAGGAGAGCTGTGTTTCATTATTTCTCTTTGGGAGAATTATCCGTGAACACTGAACACCCAGCTCACATTAACCGAAATGCAGGCTCAATTAAATGAAGCAGTTCATTAAAAGTGGAAGATGACATTCGCAAAAGGCGTCTACTCTCTCATTTATCTTCCGAAGATATTTCCTTTAGAAGACATGAATATGCTCCAAAGCGACTCCTTCGCGTGACCCGCTCCCTCACCCACATTTTTCTTTCTTCTTCTCTCTCTCTCTCTCTCCGCTACATCATGCAATATCACTATCGTAGCCGCAGTTGCTTCTAAAACTATCTCGTCGATGTCGTCTACCATGTTGTTGACTACCCATAATGCACTGCGTGGATGACGTCAGCTCGCTAGACACTTGCGTGGCCTAGATACGGGGGTACAGGACGATGGTGCTAAGAGTAATCTCGCATGCGTCTTGGACTTAAAACAATCTTCTCAAGAGCTTTCATCACGAGGGTGGCTAGTGCAATCAAGTAAACATAATTAGGTTGACTACGAATATCGTGTTTTAGCGGGGAGACGATATTAGAAAGTTTCCAGCTTTCTGAAATGTGTTCTGAGTAGAGAGCAAGTTGAAAGACATTTTGAAACACTTAAATTCGTCATTTTTAACATTTTCCAAATAATCACACTCACCACCATGCATGAAAAGAAATGAAATAAAATGAAATAAGAAAAATTAAAAGTACATAAACTAAAATAAGGAATTAAGCAAGCACATTGTCCCTCGTCGCCCCACGAGTGCGAGCACCCTTGACCTTCATTAATATTGCTTGTTAGTAAAACCGTAATACTTTAAAATGTATAACTTAAAGCAAAAACTAACATTTAAACTCAAAATATCAAGATTAGCAAAAGACAGCTCTTTATAAAAACATTCTCACTACAGGAGTGTGCAAGCAGTCAAAACTATGCACAGTCAGTTGGTGTGGATGATATTTCGACAGAGCTCATTAAATCTGCCGTGAATATATTACAGACTTTGTGCGAAATCTGTTATAAATAAAAATTGATGCTTCAATAATTTCACAAGGAGGAGATAGGGAGGAGAGAGAGAAAGGGAGGGTATAGTAGAAAAATTAGCAGCATCTAATTGTTGCTTGCCTTGATAGGTCATATTGACTTCAAAGTAAATGTATTTGAATTTCATGTTACCAGTGTTGATGATGCCGTCGATGGGGATGTAAGTTTTATAATAAAGATTATAAATAACATCGCAATAATTGTTAGTATATCATTTGTAAGTACAATACTACAAAAGGAAGATACGTGAGTTTTCTAAGAATAATTTTCTTATTAAAATGTTACTTTGTTTGTCGTCAGAAGATCTATATCATGACCTACTTTCCCAATGACTGAGAGATTGCTAATGGCTTCTCCCTGATTTTTATTTCATTTCTTTCAGTGCTCAGACTAGACTAGCTACTTCAGAGTTGACTTTCCTTGAAGTATGTAAGTTCTGTATAGAAGGAGAGCTGTGAAAAAAAACATTGATGCAATTTTGCGTTTATGCAATATATCGCTCACTTAGGTCTAACAAACGAAAAAGTTTCACAATTTAGCATCTTTACCTCCACTTATAACCAGTCCTAAGGAATGCAACGATAGGCTTCCTAACTCTGTCCTGTTGAGGAACGCCAACTGCCATGGCTGATCATCAACAGGTGAGGCAGGGAGATAATACTAGCAGCAGCAAGTGCGATAAGAAATGGGAGATGACTTATTTTATCAGAGCTCTGAAATCTGAACTTAGAAGACGCAAAATCGACATAATAGCCTCTCAGCCTGTAGGTCCGTGTTTTTAGCAACAAAAATCTTTTTAGCAAATAGAGCAAACGATATGTCAATGCGCTCACAAATACTTCTCAGGGAATACGATAGAGAAAAAAAATGAAGCCGAATGGCTGTAGTAGTGTGACATAATATCGGACAACAAGAAACCTGCAAGTATGTAGTGGAGTTATTTTCAATCGTCATGATGAAAATTTTTTATTTGTAAACAGTTTGATTCGCGGATAGTGTGTTGTATGTTAGTAGCAGAAACTGTCACTAGGTGGCATTGATGTAGATGTCATCAGTTAGACTGTGTTAAAAAGCTGTAAGAAATCTTTCACAGTTTTATCAAGGACGTGTATAGGTGGACTGCTGTCTGTCTGCCAAGACTAACACTCAGCCTCTTGCGAAGTTCTCCGCCGTTAGTCTCGGCGAACCTAAACAATGAATGTGACTAAACCGGATGTTTTTTGTATCATGCCTCGTTTTATTAGTTAATCTGAGATGTGAATAAACCGGATGCTTTCCTTGTCTCATGCCTCGTTTTAGCAGTTAACTGGAAAAAATGGTCTGCCAGCAGTGCAGGGATATTAGTTCGTAGTTTTATTGACACAGCTTTGTAATTCTTGTTCCCGTTGGCTAAAATGTTTTTAATTGCTGGTGACACTGTAGCACATTCACACTAAAGTAACTTGTTTCAGTTTCACAAATCAGTGTGGTCACATATTAACATCGTAACATTTTAGTCCTAATAGTAAAATCTAACAACAGGGCGAGCGACGAAAGCGGACAGGTGACAGAAGAGGAAGTTCTGGTGGCGATGGTCTGGTCAAAGTTTCCCTCCACGCAGTGACTGATGCACAGGCTAAGCTTCTTAGAAGAAATAGTGAGTTGTGTTTGAGATACTTATGAATTCTTACTTGTACTACTTACTCTTACAGCTACTGGTAAGTTAGGTTTGACACACAAGTGAGTTTTAACGGATACTGGATAGTTGTGTTTAACATTAAAATGGGCTTCGTACGAATATCAGTGAGTCCTGTTTTTTTCCACAAGCAGGTCAGCTCTATATAAAAAGAAACTAAAAAAAAACAGACGAATCAGTATAAAAAGAAGATTTTAGGGAACTTCAGAAGAAGGACGTTTACCAAATGAGCTAAGTGATTATTTAGAGAAACCCCAATGCTGAATGATAATCTGGAAAATGAGATGACGAAATGCCTTCCATTAGTTTCATTAAAATTATTATAAAATAAATTTCACTCTTTTTAGCGCTTCTACTCAGAGAGATCCGACAGAAATCAGACGCTGATATAAAATTTGACCGTAACCCGTCACCTCTACCAGGTATGAAGATTGTCATCATCCACGGTGCCCCATCTAAGATCGCGGAAGCCGTCAGGCTCATTCATCAGACGACCGGTGCTCAGGTTAGAGCAGAAGTGACTACAATAAAAGTAGACTAGCACAGAACAAAAAAAAAACCAAACAAACATCAGGAATCAAAAGTAACTAAGAGAAACGATGAGACATTAACTAACAATGAACAGATGTAACTAAAATTATATAAGACATTAAGAAAACAGCGATAACTGTTATAAATAACTGTTAAAGGCCTATATTACTTTAAAAATGATTTAAAACTAAACTATCAGCTCATCGAACAAATGAGTTTTATGAAAAAGATGGGAAAAAATAATATAATAAAAAACTAATAAAACAATTTCAAACAAGCTTAAGTCCTGTTAATACAGGCAACGCTGTCAGATGTTGAGATATTCTGGCTCCAGTGGGTTGAGGCCGCGTTCCCTGATCTCAACTCACGCGCCTACTTCCTGCCTCCTGTCTACTTCAACCGCGTGCCCATGACTAGACAGATAGTTGCTGGTAAGGATGTTCAGGTACTACTACCTGAAAAGGGAGGTATGGATCGTTTTGGACAAATTTGTGGGTCCTCCAACCAACAGGAACTCAATTACGCTGGCTTAAATTCGAACCATCAAGTGACGCGTCCACCAGTAACTTCCCAGGCTTCCACTTCTCCAAATGCTTCTGTTCAGGACAGCGACATTAGATACGACGCAGCCATGAGGCAAGTTCTTTTCTGTCTTCAAAACTTGTCAGAAAAGACAGGAGAAGTGTTTGTTGGAATCACTCGATTCCACTTCGGACAATATCTGACTGAACCTGGTTTTGCTGTGGTGGCTGCCCAGTTACCCCGAGCCTCCAACCTACCTCCTCACTTGCCAAAGAACTGGAAACAGGGAGAATTTGATGTGCTTCTTATTCACCGATATTATGGCTTTGTTGTCTGTAATGTGATGTCTTTTGGTGACATCACAAACCAACTTTGCATGTCACAAGATGATATTGATGAAACCATAAGAAGGAAGCTGACAGACGCCATGTCACAGCTGGACAAGGCGGAGGCCATGTTGTCTCACCTGGTGTCCGACATCGCTCCCGGTCTGCGCATCACTAAGACCATCGCTTTACCAAACCTCACGGCTCGTCAACTTCAACAGGCCATCTCTCACGACTCACAGCTCACTGAGGTAAAGAACCTTACTATTTCCTATAGAATAAACGAGTTTATTTGGTTATAAAGTTTACTTTTGTACATCAACTACATCTCTTGTAACTGTTTTGCTTTTATTTTGTACTGTTGTTCTTTAAAACAATTTTTACATTTACGTGCTTCTTTATATAAATATGTATGAGTTGTAGACACAAATAAATTAATTAAAAAATGTAGAGGTTAGCAGCTGACCACAAGCAAATGTCAACTGAATAAGTTAACGTCAAGAAATAGTGTATATCACAAAAAACGAGAGTTATTCTTTCTCTAAAATGTTTCAGTACTCAGTTATATTTCTGTCAACATACCGGAGGTCAATTTTTACCGTATACGCCATGAATCAGACTCTTTCGGAATCGGGCTTAAATACAATTGTTCACATACATAAATTAAACATTTATTTATACGTCTTTTTTAGAACTACTGAGCCCTTTCCAGCCATGTGATTAAGTTCTCTACCTTTATGTTTACTTGATTCCATCAGTTTGTCTCTTAGTGCACCCATTGTTTTAATCCTACGCTTGACTAAATAATCACGTGATTCATAAAACCCTTATTCTAGCCTTGCTCTCTTCTTTCTTTCTCATAATCTCTACTGTTCTGATCTTCGTGCCACTTTGCTATTTTCTAAACGTTTAATTTCTCTCTCCTATATTTTACCGCTACCACCAGTTGGTGCAACTCACCTTTAGTGGTGCGGTGGCTTCAGCACCCTGCCACTCCAGATTGGGGGGGGTTGCTTTGGAATAACAACCCACTGATGTAAATAAAGCTGTTACAGAAGCCGCAACAATACTACAACAAGGTATGGTCAGGAAGATTCCTTTTTTAGAAGAGCTCATGACGCATCCTGGTAAAAGCCTTAGGGAAGCCAGCTCGCCGACTCATTTTTTGACGACCATGACCTCGAACATTACAACCCTCTAGGAAAGTGGCAAATCAGCTCAAGTGGCAAGCGAAATGAGAAAATATAGGTTCTCGTGTTATGCGGAACAATATGGAATAGAAGTGGCCAGACCAGACTAATATCAGGAGAAACCATTTTTTACTCTGGCCACTGTAACGATTCGCAATTCCAGTACGAATGTATTTTTTTTTCGTTCTAATTATTTGTTGTCTGTGGTACCAGGGGAGAGCAGTCACGCGAATGCTGACGCAATCCCCACGCAGATTATTTCACGTCATTCGTGTTTCTACGTAGAGTCAGTGTCATGGGCGTAACTATGGCGACTGCGGCCGATTCAGGTGGGAGCCATGCCGACTGCACGGTACAGAGATTATGATTCGCTAAGCAGTCGTCTTAGTTACCGCGCTGCTAATGGCCTGATTGGTCATTAGAGGGAGAGTAGATAGTTAAGTTAGGCTATCTAACGTGGCTCTGAACAGAGAGAGCTGAGTAGTCAGTGGAGTAAGACCTAAGTCTTTGTTAACGGTCGCAAACGTCCATCCACATAAAGGTGGAGCGGAGTAATCATCTCGTGTGCTCAAGAAGAGTGTAGAGTTGTATTGGTTCGAGGAGGTATTCGGCGGGAGATCTGCGTTGTGGACACGCACACGACGTTTAGCATCAAATTACAATGGATGCTAACGCTTATCTACCGAAGGGTAGATCTCGATATCACCTTCATACCGATTGGGAGTATAAAATCTACACCAGCTTCACAAGGGATAAGGGGGGTTTCTGTGTGAGAGGACAGATTCTGGACGTACTGGCATCTCGTGCGTAACAGTCGCCGATACTCCCATACGCAAGTGTAGAGTTATGCGGAACATTTGAAGCACAGGACTTGTAACCTGTAGCTGTGCCACCGGACATCTGTGCGTGTATGTGGGTATCAAACGAATACTATCTACATCGCCACGAATTGGATTACCGGATCGTCCGTCCAGTCAGCTAAGTGACAGTGAAGGCTCACTAACTCATGGGCAGTAGGGTTTAAACGTCGCAATTATCTTGTGTTTTATCTTTCCTTTCTCCCATCGTTCCATTTCTTTCACGCTAAGCATTAAATGTGTTAACCGTTGGCGGGACCTTTTTGTTGAAAAAGGTGGAAGAGTGCGGCGAGCGTGGTTTACATGTAGATGTTTACACGCGCTCGCATACATTCCTAACACACTCTTCCCAAGACAGCCACAAAGACTTAGACCACGATCACACCCAGGGAGTAGCACTGCTGATATCAATAGAGGCAACAAGGGGAGCTCTTCACAGACGTCTGCACTTTCAATGAGCATGTCATAGGTGGCACTGTGTTCCCACACAAGAATTTACACAAGACAACTTGGACTTCCCCTGATGGCCAGACAGAAAACCAGACAGACCATATAACAGTTGCTCGAAAGTGGAGAAGGAGTCTTCAAGATGTCCGAGTGGGGAGAGGTGCAGATGTTACTTCAGACCACCAACTCTTAGTGGCAGTTGTCAAGATGAAGCTGAAGTCCTTCATTGATCCAGCAGGCAGACCACACCATAAGTTCAATACTCAAATCTCAAGAACAAGGAAACAAGGGAAATTTGTAACTGTTAAGTCAACAATAAGTATGAGGCCCTTCAGGACTGACAGAAGAATCAATGGAAGAACACTGGTCAACACTCAAACGCATTTGGAAGACAACCTGTACAGATGTTGTAGGGAAGAGGGAAAGAAAACACAAGGAATAAATGATCCCAGAAACCTGGGACAAAATTGTATCAAGAAAGGTCTGGAAAAAAACTCAATCAGTGTAAATACCAGCAAGAATTTTTGCTTGTTTGTTTGCATTTAACGCCGTGACAGCAACTAGGGCTATATTACGGAAACAACAGGTAATCTAAGCATAACAACAAAAGTTTATCTTAACAAGTATAGGGAAAAAACCTCCCGAGTGATATAATCATAACATTCTTTAAAACGTCAACGCAAACAATATGTGAAAGAGTGGGTCAATTGTGAAAAGGAGTGGTGAAGCTCAAAACGGCAACCAACAAACCAAAACTCAAGAAAAAACAATTTCCAGGAGATAACATTGCATAAATTTAGTGATAAGTCCTATCCTCCTGTAAGATCAAGACGAATCGCTGGAACAGGAAAGGTCCAAGAAGGAACTGGTAGTAGAGAAAGAGGCTCTACCTGTTGATTATCTACTCCGGCAGCTTAAAGGTGAGGTGCTACTCGGCGTGATAGAGGCTTTTGCTCCTTGGTACGAATGGCATACATGGCAGCACGCTGAAGTCTGAAGACACCACGATACGCAGGGTTTCCAGGATGAGCTTTTAAACGACAGACATAGGATAGCTTGAGTTTCAGACGACAGAAAGTGGAGGCTCACCAGATTCTGCATATAGACTCTGAACGGTACACGGACTTTTCGCCGACGGACGTTTCGCCGCCGGACGTTTCGGAGCCGGACGTTTTGCCGACCGGACGTTTCGCACCGACGTTTCGGAGTCGGACCTTTTGCCGACCGGCGTTCGCCGCCGGACGTTTTCGGCGCGGGCACTTCATTTCGGCATTTCACGCGGACCTTTAGCCGAAGTCAAGTGTGTGCGCCCTTAGCTCACACATTTCTCTCGCCATTGTATCAATGTATCAGTGAACTCTCGTCTCACTATCCCTCCTCATGTGAACCGTTAAGCTCACACATTTTCTCTCGCCATTGTATCAATGTATCAGTGAACTCTCTCTTTCACTATCCTTCCTCATGTGAACCGTTAGCTCACACATTTCTCTCGCCATTGTATCAATGTTTTTCTCAAAGCTGTTGCGCATAATTGTGACAATCAAAGTGAACTGTCTGTGAGTCTGTGTTAAAATTTGTTTGAAATAAAGAATTATTGTTAATCTAGTAGTTACTTTCATTCTTTGAGAAGTAAGTAAGCTCTCTCTCTCTCTCTCTGACATAATGCGGCGAAACATCGCGGCGCGAAACGCCCGGTCGCAAAACGTCCGACTCCGAAACGTCCAGCGGCGAAACGTCTGGTCGGCAAAACGTCCGGCTCCGAAACGTCCGGCGGTGAAACGTCCGTCGGCAAAACGTCCGCACACGACTCTGAACAGGAGTGGTGCGGAAGGCACCCAAACAGATGCGGAGCTCTTGGTGATGAATTGGATCGAGAGTGTTGAGGTAGGACTCTCGAGCAACGTACAGTTGTAGCCAGCGTTCGAGGCATCGCAGGGATCGTCCTAGAATAAAGAGAGCAACATCGTCTACATACAACGTCATCTATATATAATGTCATCTATATATAACGTCATCTATATATAACGCCATCTACATTTAACGTCACCTATATTCAACGTCATCTACATACAACGTCATTTACATATAACGAGGCCCCAAACCTGGACAGATTCCAAGATTGTTTTTTTTTTTTATGTTGACAAGAGTTGGAGAAAGAAGCTGCCATGAGGGACGCTCATTTCTTGTTCTTGAGGATCAGGCAGGATAGACCCCACTCTCACTTGAAAAAGGCGATGCGAACGAAAATTCTTGATGAAAAATGGCGTACGACCCCGGAAGCAGATGGGCTGAAGGTCCAACAGAACACCTTGCTTCCAAGCACACCTAGTACGCCTGGTACGCTTTCTCCAAATCAAAAAAAAAAAAAAACCACCTAAAATATGCTCCTTGCCGACAAACACATCCCTGACAAAGCGGACCAAGTGGTCCAGGGTGCTGCGGCGTTTTCTGAAGCCACACTGCAGGTTGGAGAAGAGACCTTGAGACTCGAGATGTTAGGTGAGTCGAGCATTCACCATGCGCTCAAGAGTTTTGCACAGACAACTAGTAAGAGTGATACGGCGGAAAGACTTGGGATCAAAAGTATCCTTGCCAGGTTTTTAGGATGGTCTTTTAGTGATAGTGTTGTCCGGTGTAACTTCACCAAACAGCTAGAGGACCTGGACTTTGCAGCTGAGATTAGTCTCCTCGAGATCTCTCATCGGCAGCAACAAGCACAAACAAAACTGAGCAACCTAGCAGAGGAAGGCGAGAACTGGGTTTAAGGTTAATAGAAAAAAAGACTGAAGTAACGAGAGTCAACAACACTCAGGAACTCCCAATCCAACTTCAATGAGAGAACATCCAGGAAGCAGACCGCTTGAAGTATCTGAAGTATCTGTCAAGAAGAAAGAAAATGTACTTATGTAAATTCATAGAATGCAAAAGTCTGCCCTTTCCCCCAAAGCCCAGTGAGAAGACTTACATGTCCCTCTTGTTCCCATGCAAAAGTGAAAGGTGTGTCCAGAAAAATGCAAGGAAACGATTTTTTTTCAATGATGATGTAATAAAAAATAGCAATTGTGATATTTTGATAAATATATTTTTAGTTTAGCGAGTTTTATCAGTTCTAAGCTTGTTGAAATATTTTCGAAAGCGGTTTTTGCAATCAGATTCCGAAGAAAAACAAGAAAATCAAACAAGAAAATTTTTAATTAAAAAAATGATAAAATAAATGGGTTGGATTGTATTAAACAACAACAAGCGTATATTTTATACTGGAACTGTACACGACCAAAACGTAGCGAAAAGGGATGTGTGTGATGCCATCAGGGAGGCAAAGAAAAGATAGAAGGACAAAGCCAAGTTACAGTTCAGGAGTGGCGACCTCAGGGAAGCTTGCCATGGTATTAACAACGTGTCCTCTGTCAGTCGCATGGAAACGCTAATTTAAAAAAAAAAAAAAACAGTAGCACTTGCAGGCGTTGATGAGTGTGATATTCCTAACCTGCTAAATTCCTTGTATGCCCACTTGGAGAAACATGACTTGTCTCAAGCGGTTTCCACACTAAAACAGTCTCCGGTCCCTGACCATGAGTTAGTGATTGCCCAGTCCTCTGTCAAAACATCTCTTAAGGAGAGTAAATGTTAACAAGATTACGAGTGTGGATACACCTTTTATTACTGTGCTAAACATTTTAGTGGAGTTTTACATCTGTTCTAGTTGTCTGTGGATTCTTGTCACATTCCTGGTATTTGGAAACTTTCGTACACTGTACCTGTCCTTAACATCACTAGGCCCAGTCAACCCAGCGACTCGTGTGTGCGCGCGTGAGAGAAAGACAATTACTTTTACATCTTTATGTATGTGTATTGCTAGTACGACTACTATCTGAAATCGCCCTTTTATGTAAAAAAGGTTGTATTTATGATAGAACTGATATCGCCAGAATTATTGAAGAGATAACAGTTCAAAATAACAGTTCAAGTTCGCGATTGAGAATATGACTAACGTTCATTTTTCACGGAACTCACTCTTCTTGCCATATTGGCAATGAATTTAACTCGTTTTGTGAAGCTAGTATTAAGTTTGACGAGACCACAAGCCATTCGGTATCGGGGCACTTGCTTTGTACGAAACATATTTCTATCGCTGTTTCAACATTCAGCTTCCAAAATGAATATTTTATTTAAAACGATTCAAATAACAAGTTATAAAACTGTATTGTGCATACCGTTATAAGATGCATATAAAACTTCTTAAACTAATTACTTCTAAGGTACGAAAGTTTTTAAAATACGAAATGTGTTTTTTAGTTCACTGGAATTGGCAGGCACTAGATCATGGGTTCAAAATAGACAACATTGCTTGTGATGACTATTATTGTCGTGGACTGACGTGGAATTCAGTCTACCTTTATACCATATATACCATATCTCTACCTTTTGTTACCAGAATGAACATACCAAACATACTTATTTTCTCTGCGCTACATCTGTCTCCTGACAATATCTTTATGGCTTATATACACGCTGCATCCAGTGGTTCTGTTTCAGGACCTGTGTCGGTGTCTGGGAACATCAGACCCCGCCGACATCCCTGGTCTGTGTTTGTGCTGTGATCAGCTGTCTGACCCCAAGACCCCGTGTGACGTCAGTAGTCACGTGCTGAGGGAACTCGAACACTGGTGGCAGCGACGTGTGGCTGGGGCTGGATCTGACAGTCACATGACTCCTTGGGTGTACAAGACACTGGTAGCCAGGTAATTCAAAAGTATATTTAAAGATGCTAAATTCTTAAGTATTTCTTCGATTATTCTGTAGGTGCATGGATACCGGCTCTAAACTTTTCTGCTGGACTTTGGTTTACTTCCTTCACCACCCTGATGTGCAAGACAAGTGCTACGAGGAGATCCATAGCGCTATTGGAACAGAGCGAGCGCCCACCATACAGGATAGACCAAGTTATTTTACATGGATAATTTGATAATGGAGATTCTTCACTATGTGAACACTGTGTCACTAAGTTTGCCGCTTGCCACTGCATGTGATATTGAGTCTGGCAGATCCACGATCCTTAAAGGCATTTTAGTCACCCAAAACTATCTTGGATTCTAGAAAATCTGGGGTTGACCCCGACAGATTAAAACCTTAATGTTGTATTGGAGAGGATGGCAAACTGTGGTGACCCAAAGAGTTCATTCACTTCTGCACGAGGCGACGCGCATGTTTGGATGAGTCAGTCACTTGCCAGAATGGAATTTTTTCTATGTCCGCCAACAACGGTACAACTGAATCCTGCTCCGGAAACTGGAGAGTGTCCAATATTGCAAGGCCTGATGAATTTTCTTATTCTTCTGATATTTCTAGGTTTGAGCTTATGCCTACGACATCTTCCACAAAATAAACATATGAATTAAAACAGTAGTCGAGCCGCCGTTAACATCTCAGAGGCACCAAAACACGTCTGTAGTAATTCTGGGGAAAAGCGCTATACAAATCAGCTTCTTCTTGTTCTTACCATCATCATCATCATCATCATCATCATCATCATCATCATCATCATCATCATCATCATCATCATCATCATCATTTTAAGAAATAATTTTTACAGTATTTTTTTAAGTCAGTTTATGTGCCATCTATATGTGTCACACAAGCGCATAGAAACAAGAGAAAGAAAGTCTAGTTTAAACAATCTTCCTTCAAAAAATTCTAAAATTGTTTCTAAAAATTTGATTATCTAAAAAAAGATTTAAAGCCTAAACTTGTTTTTAATTGAAAATGTGCACCTTTTGCTTGAGAGCTAGGCTAACATTTCATTATTCACACTTTTATAACTAGTGTTACGTATTCAATCTAACAAATAGCCGAGGTATAGTCCCCATTTAAAGACGTCACAGATTTTCCCAGATGTGAAATGCTGTCTGCACTTTGTTGTCCTCTTAGACGCAGACTGTCGTAGCACATGTACAGGGCTACTACTCGTAGTCGAAGATTTGCGTGTTCTTTCTTTGACACGAACTAAGTCTGGCTTCGCATATACACTGATATAGACTACTCACTCGAAAAATATTTGTGAGAAAGCTGTTACACTTATTGGTCAACTTAACCTAACAGCGTACTTTCAAACGCGCACACACACACACAGGATAGAAAATCTTTAACAACTGCTTAGTACAACATCACAAATATTGTAAATGTCAGCTTGTCCTCAGGTGTTTGACCATCTTTGTTTAAAACTGCCCTGGTGAAGCCACTCTGTATTATGAAGGTCATGGGTCGATTACTCTTGGGTCCAGTTTCGTCTTCTGTTATATGAACTCACATTGACCAAAATGTGAAACACTAAAAGGGAAATGTTTGGGGATGTTTTAGCTATTATTGTGTTGTTGGATCCTTGCATGTGAATGCAATTGAGCTCATGTGCATGTGCACTTTAGCAGAATTTAGTTAACGTTGTGAATTTGATTCTTTTTTTTCTTGTCGCTCATTTTCAATGTCTTGTATACTTTTTTTTTTAGCGTCTAATTCTCAGCTCAGCGTGTTGTAATTTGAGTTACTTCGTCAACAGTTCGGAAATATAGTGGTACGCAACAACAACACATAATATTGAAAGTTTAAAATACAGTAAAAACTTACTAAATATGTTCGAAAGTTTCTTATAAAATGTAATAAATTGCAAGCATTTTAATTAATTTTTTTATTAATTTAATGAGTTCTGCGGTCCGGCGACAACAGTGAGTGTGCCATGCACATGTCCTCCACGTGTGAGGTCAAGACCCTGGGTCAGGCCGTGTGGTGGACAGGAGAGTGCTATACTGCTGTAATCACACTCTTCCGGAGCAAGTTTTTCTGTTGCTACATTTCGCCTCCCAGACTCTTTGTCACCGGACCGCCCGGTACAGTAAACTGTGGTGCTGCTGCTGATGGCCATACAGTGGCTGCGTGTGGTCACACGTCTACGTTGTCAGTACGTGGTGGGGGAGTCGTGCAGCGTGCAGCATGTTGTATCACCTGTTGCTGCAGACAGTAAACACACTACAGTCACCAGGTGTGTCCCCCGGTCAGCCTCACCTCCTTCTGTATGAAGTTGATGACGATACAGATTTAAATAAGGCTGTCAACGACTTGTCACAGGCGGCGAGGGGAGGACCGTTGTACGTCATCGCTGATGAAGCGGTGAGCAAGTACAGGTGAGTTGTACACAGCGTGTATCGGTTCATAGCGCTCTCTGTTATCATATAATTACCGCGAAGTGTCGAACAGGTGACAATGTTTCAACGGTTATATGACCAATGTGAAAAAGAATGTGTTTTGCTACATCGTCTGTTTTGCAGATTGTGTTGCAACAGTTGCAATTATTGTGATGTAATTTACTTGATACCGTGATTTTTTTCACGATGCCATACACTTGAGATAAACATAAACGCACATATTAGTGACAGTACACAGTGTAACAGGTGTAGCTACACCCTTTGTTACAGTGGTAGCAATGAGATCAGCTACATCCAGACTTTCTGTGACAAGCTGTTCACGCAAGTTCCTCGTCTCCATTTTTGGGCGTCAAGTTGTTACCATGAAGACACACCCGTCGGCTGGCAAGTGGTACATTTAACCAGACCCCTCCGCTCTCCCCCGACCGTCGTCAGGGAAGTGAAAAAGGACGTGAAGATCACTAAACACGGTTATGTAAAGCCATACAGTGAGCGAGGTGTGCCCGACCACACAGACGGCCCGCCAGTCAGACGACTGTATCACCGAGGTCAGGGTCACTCAGGTCGCTGGCCAGGTGATTGTGTCAGATGTGGTGGTAAGGTGGCGAGAGTCCTCCAACGTCTCCGTGTTGATGTTACTGGTAGGTGTTGGGGATTTATTGTGTAACCTTGTTAACAGTTGGACACCTGTTAAACAGCAAGCAGGTGAGAATGAGTTTTGTGAAGAAGACAGTTGTTAGTGACGCGTGTGTCTGTTTGTGTGATGTATGTATGATATGTGATTTACAGAATAAACTGTGAATGTTTACAGAGAATATCACACCAACATCTACAGCAGTCACCTCCACCAGCGATTGCACAACACCACCCTGTCTACAGTGGAGAGACGTGTTTGTGTTGTACTGGTATGAAGGTAGTGAAAACACCGGTATGGTGAATAAACTGCAAGAAGCGGGTATCCCAGTGCGGGTGATGAAGGATGATGACATCGAGGACGTGGCCACGGCCCGCAGTGACGTGGTGTGGGTGGCAGGTGGACACCGTGTTCGTGGTCTGGAGAGAAAAGTCGTCGTGTGTCTAGGGGACCCTGCTTTTGACTCGTTTAGGTCTGAACGTGAAAGACATACACCTGAGTTACGGCAGTACAACCCAGGGTCAGCCCGACTTGACCTCATGTCCCGCTGTACGTCACAGCTTGTGATTATCTCCGCTCACCACTAGGTGCCTGAAGGTGACTGACACTGACACACCTGTCACCTGTTTAGCCTTAGTTGCTGGCTCGACGTAAAACACCAACTGATTTATTTGTCTTTAGTGTTTCTCTTCTTCTACTCTCAGTCTATCATCTAGTTATCACCTCGTGACGTCATACACATGGCGTCATTAAATTTGTCTCCCAACACGTGTCTCTGTTTACACAACAACTAGTGTCAACATTACGCTCTACACACTGGGTATTTTTTACACGACAATAGATTGTGTTACTGCCTGCAGTTCATGACATTACACTAACACTGTCTTATTTCGTCTGAAATAAAATGTTTTTGTATATTAAATATATTTTCAATACGATCGAAATTAAAAATGTGTGTATTGCTTTCCCGTTGAGTGTTTGCACAAGCGAGAAATAGTGGAAAGAGAGTGTGGTGCACATTTTGCATGTGTGAATGGGGTGTTGTCGCAATTAATTTTGACCTCGTCTTGTTTTGTTAGCTTTGACTTAAACACTAGCAAATCGAGTTTGACGTGAAGCCATTGTTGATACCAGACTGTCGCCTCACAAAACGCTCTGGCTGACACCTCCGTGCGTGCGTGTGTGAAAGAGAAAGACATAGAAAGAGAGGGAGAGAGAGATCAACATCAAAAGACTGGCAGAGAAAACATTACTGTTTTAAATTCATAGTTTCAGGCCTAAACCTGTGTTGCTACTCTGTGTCCAGTTCTAACAAAGCTCCACAAAGACGCCGCGTGAATAATCACGAACTTACTAAACGTATTAATAATAGTCTGTGATTAATACAATTTGTGTTGACATTTAATTTCTATCTAAAGAAAACAACAAATCTGCCTTATTATCTACACATGAAATATTCTTACATTCGCCATCAAGATCATGTTTCTGTTTTGTGAAAACCCGATAAAATCGACTTTATATAGAAAACGTTTGTTTTTTGCCGACTTTCCCTGAAATGATTCCACATTCTTCATATTTCTCTTCCTGATCGAAGTGACGAGAGGTAAGTAACACACACTAAAAATTATTAGGTTTTTTTAGTCTAATTTCTTCAATTAAAGAAATATGTGTATTTTCGTGTAGTCACATAAATGTAAGTGGAATGCAGTGAACACATTGACTACTAAAATACAGCGACACCACCACAGACTAGCGGACCTCATTTTATTCCTCTTTACAGGGAAAAGCTGTGTAAGTAACGGCTTAACTTATCTCTAAAGTTTAAACAAATAGTCTTTTGAGCTGTCGTTATTTGTGGACACTGCAGTCACATCTTTCCGAAAGTTATGGTCAAAGAGACACTTTATTGTTATAATATGGCTGTGCAGACATTTTATTCTTATAATATTACTGTTCAGTCATTTACATTTGCATTTTACCACTTGGATATGACTGGCTGTCCTGTCACTCATCATCTACACATCGACTCAGCTGCAATTAGCCGAGCTAATAATAGAACAGACACACGGCGACTACAAAGCTTCTGGTGCCCGGGGTGGAGTGGGTAGTGATTTTCTCCTTTGTGTAGAACTCGTCTAATCACTGCAATGACATATGTTTTGAATAGTCTTGCTCTGTCAACATTTCCCAGAGTAATTCAATTGCCCTTTCTTCTAAAACTCCTGACAAACCCCAGCTAATCTATAGACATTCCAGATAATAGGTATTTGAGAACATTCAAAAACATTGTAGAACAAGCGAGTGATGACCCTGCTCCGGATCACATACAGAAAATATAGAACCAACAACCTTGTATAAAATATGTGACCAGGCACGACACCCTGTGGAAGACTGTACTTCAAGACACCTGGGAGGTTAGAGGACGCCGCGGTGGTCAGAGGAGGAACTGACTGACGAAGGTCGAAGAGTGGAGGTCGTCCTGCACAGGACCTGCTGACTATCGCCCAAAATGGACAAAAGAGGCGACCTGTTAGCAGTTGTGTCTGTCCCTGTGATCCCCCGACCACACGTGATGGTCAAGCGACGACTGACTGATACGAACTGAATACAGCCTTTCTTCCTGCATGTTCCCAACGTTGCTTCTGTAGCTTTTTGTTAAGGGGTTCCTAACTCAGAGGTATTTATTTCTAGATTTTATAAATCTTCTCTGGTAACTGATCCTGTTAATATTTTGTAAGAATCTGTATTATCTATGGCTGCTTGTGCACGACTAACGACAGCAACCATAGGTGCGGTCAATGGAGGGTAAACTAATATCGGCAACTTGATCCCGTTTTTCCGTTTTGTGTGGGTGCCTATGAGAACAGGCTCACCGTGCTGAAATGCATTGACGCAGTTTCCCTTTATAAGTACTGATCCACAAGGTTGCTGGAATCAAGTCTGCAACGTTGCACATTCGCAGGTACTGCACACATCTTCTATTTAAGCCACGTGACATCGATATACAGCTCGCCCTTACAATATTTTACATTCAATAAAGAAAATTATCGCCGATGTTTGCAGCTACATCTTAACAAGCGTCCAGTGCGGAGCAAACATAGAAATCTGTGAGCTCCACGTCCTCAGAAAGTGCGAAGGCGACAGACGCTGCGTGAGATCGACTCGGTCGTGTACAGGGGAGACAACTGTGAACCATGTCTGATCATCAGTAGTCTGCTCCACAGCAGGTGAGAGAAGAGGAATGTGACATGCCGCTCCCTGGGCACTTATGAGAGGGGAAGGAAAAAACGTAGAGAGGTTAACTGTCACGATTTGAATTAGCTTATATTAGTATTATTTTGTTTTCATTACTGTAATTAATTTAAGCAATTAAATGTCATTTACCACGCTACAGAACTCCAGAAGCAGTGATATCGTGATTGTCGTCGATGAAACCAGCCATCATTTATTTTTCACATGAAACCTAACTTTGTTATTTCTTTCGTCTCTTTTGTTTCTGACGAGGTAAACAATACTTAAAAGAATATTTAAGAATGCTAACACAATACTCGCGCAATATTAATTCGGGCTATCACCAGCAGGATTTTAAAAGATAACGTGTTACAGAAACCTGTATGTACGTGTTTGCAGTTACTCGTCGTGTCTTTTATGGTAGAGAGGGTAAAGTTTGAGGCACATGTACTCTGTATGCGTGCGTCTGTGCGAGGGAAAGAAACTGAGTAAAAAATTATGTATATTATTGCAATGGAGTTTAGAAGAGATTGTAATCATCATAACCGCCGTGTTTGATAAATGCTTGTGCAAATATTGAATGTCACCTGATGAGTTGTGTGTGTGTGATATTCAATCTATTTTTTTCTGTCTATCTAAAGAAAGCATCCCACAACAAGACTAGTGAAAGAGTTGAAATTTTTGAGGCGGTGGCCGGGTCAAAGTTTACCTACACGCGCTGACTGACGAGCATGCTGCAGAACTTGCTGATACACGTTGACTTGTTTTCCTAAAGATATGCTTTTCTCTGAACAATAAATGGAAATGTAAGAAAAAAAAAAACAACAAAATTTAATTCGAAGACAGCATCTCAATGCATGCATGAGTGTCACTTAAAAGATTCCAGTGAATGGCTGATAACTGAGAAAGATGATAATGATGATAGGTGTAATAAGGATAAGGGAGGATAAGAAAAATAAAAAAAGATTAATGTGTATCTAAAAAGAAAGAAGAACTAAAATTTACAAATATACACTTCACTATTTGCATACGTTTGTACACAATCTTACAAGAAACTTTAAGTCAAAACGATAGATACAAATGTCGGTATACAGCAAAGGCTTCTTGTTTTGTTTTACAGTAAACACGCGTCCACTTCAGGAGGTGCAGAAAAAATCAGGTACTGACATCAAGTTGGACCCTAACCCATCACCTGTACCAGGCATGAAGATTGTCATCATATATGAGTTCCATCTCAAATTGATGAACGAATCAGGCTCATCAATTAAATGACTAATTTGAAGGTTTTTTTTCCTTTAAATATAACAGAAAACTATAACAGGATGCAGTAGTATCTGACCATAATTAAAAGCCCACTTTCCTATGAACTACAAACAGTAGGAAACAATACAAAATACAAATTTTAAAAAAATAGTTTAATTATGCAGACAGGCATCATTGGCATCATTGCATCTATAACCAGCGTCAACCTCTTCCAAACGTTTCTCAGACGGTTGGCGATGACGAGATCACTGGACCAGCAGGTTAATCCTCTGAATTTCTTCACGCAGTTCGTGAAGTTAACTGTGTAGTTAACTGTGAAGTCCACTGAATTTCTTCACGCAGTTCGTGAAGATAAAAGATAAAATCCGTATCGGCGAAGATATTATATTCCGCTTGGATTGATTACTACACCACACTGGGTAATACTCCACACGATAATACTCCACTGGACGCACGTCGGCTATCCGTTGCTGGCAGTTAACCATACACTGTACACTCCCCACGGAGCTCTGTACACACCAACTGCTTGGTCTCGTCTGCCCCGAGAGACGTTACGTCTCCTAGGTTAACTCGTTCTTTTTCTCTTCCTGACCAATCAGGCACCCCTAGCGACCACGTAACTAGGACGACCTCCTAACCGTCTTTCTTGGAGACTGTGTCAACCAATCACGAGTACTACATGGCTCTCCATAGCCTACCGTCGCCCTAGTTACGCTGTGCTAAGCTCATTTACGTCATTCACTATATGACGCAAAAGAATCGTCACGCAGAGCCACGTCAGCGCTCGCGCGACTGCTCTTCCCTGACCACAAGGAGAATAAAAATAAAAATGAATCTAACTAGATTCGTCTCAATCGCGAATCGTTACAGTTGTGGGAGTATTTTCCGCCAAAACTATGAGACCTGAACAAGCGTCTGTAGCTCTGTGTGTCGATGTTTGTGTGTTGCTGAAAGAAAACCTTCCTAATCTGTTTTGACTGAATCGACACATTTATTTGAGAAAAGAACGAACGTCTACCTTCAACGGAAAATCAAATAACTAAGTAATAGCTAAACATATAACTAAATAACTAACCCTTGCTACCTTCCAACGATCAGAAGGAATAGACAACCCTTTTGAAACTATGTTATCCAAGATATATGGCCTCCCGAGTCATCGTAAGGGGAAAACAAATGAGAAATGTGAAGAAAAACCAGTACACATCATAAACTTTTTTCTTGGCTTGATAGACATAGACATTCACAAAATCTCAGCTCCGAAATGAGTTGGGAGAATTCAGAAAAAGTCCAGTAATACTAAGGCTAACATACAGTCTGTGGTATGCTTGGTCAATCACCAGAGAAGACGACCCTCGCAGATGAGGATTTAACATCGTAATTGGCGAAGAATAGTTGTCTTCGCGCTGGGCTTTCGAAAAGGAAGGTTGTAACAGAGGTCAGAGGTCTGTTAAAGGCTGTTCAGACTACCCTCTGTGAGTTTGTCTTGGAATAGTGAGTGCTACAGCGTAAGACCCGTTCTTGACTTTAGTCAGCATGTGTGGTGTTGTGTTAGGGGTAGTTGTTGGTGGCTGTTGTTAGAATTCCACACTGGTCATGCTTACAAGTGGCAACGTAGGTGGCTGCTTTTGTGGCGAGGACATTGGCCATTCATGTGTCGTGCAAAGGAAAACTGAGACGTGCTGTCCACCTCCGTACCCTCTGTGCGCGATGTTATATAGTGGATGACGTCACGGGCAGTGAGGACACGTCCCCTCGACTGTGGCTACACTCTAGCAAAGGGGGTGTGGCCGGAAGAGGGGTGTACGGAATTGGCTGCTGCATTAGTCGATGCAGTAGTTGTTAGTCGCCATGATAGGTTACGATCACACCTTTTGCTGGGGTAAGTGCGGAGATTGCACTTTGACCAAGGGGGTGTGAGGCGGCGTTGGTGTGTCCAACATTGTTGAGTTGTTGTTTACATAGGTCAGACGAGGTTACGACGATGACGTGAAGAGGTCAACCTACGTACAGCCAGCCCCTGCTGAGCACAGGCTTAGCGAGGGGGTGCAAGGGTGGACGTTTAAATATTTTGAGCCGAGGTTTAGTTACTAGTAGTTTGTAAGTAGGTAACTTGATAAGAATAATATTGCAGAAAACATATGTCGTGTCGTGCCGGGTCACATGACCAAACACCAGCTTACGCCGCTTGACCGTCGAGTGAAAGATTCCTGGTGTCTACGGGTGTGGCCATCTTGATTCCTACAAAGTCGTTGGTCTTATGTTCTCTGTATAAGATCAGGAGCAGCCTCCTCAGCCACTTGTTCTCCAATATATTCTCCTTTCGGTGTCGGCGAGCTGAGGTCACGTGTCACATCCTAGAGCAGGACGGACACTACCAGTGACTTGTACACCTTGTACTAGAAGTATCGTCTGTGAAGTCACTAATGACGTCATCAATCAATAACGTCACAATAATAACACACGCTGCTACACAGTTTGTGTAACAGCCAATGTAACAATCAATCTACCTGCACATGACAACACCTTCATAACATCACAACCGTTGAGGAACCGTTGCGAAACACCTGGTGGTGATTAGAAGATTAATAGAGCGCCACCTACCGGTCAGTCTATCATCAAATCACACGGTATGCATCTCACCTGTAATAACTCGCTACTCCATCAGTGATGACCTACCACGCAGTTGTATTTTCTGGACCACAAACTGCTACAAGTCTGTGAACACACACAGTAAGTGACGTCACCAGCACACACTGGCTCTGGAGTTGTCCTCGCTTCGCACTTGTTCTTGTTCTTGTATCGCCATGTACAACAAGCCTCCAGAGATTGAATCTCATTGTGTTTCTGACCAAACAGTTGATACCAGTTATTCTACCTTCACACATTGTCATCCTTGAGGAGTGAAAATTACAAGCAGATAAACACGTCAAGTGATGAGCAATCGAAAGCTATACACAGGCGACGAAGTGGAGGTAACACTGATTGCATCCACCACCACCCTCTAACACACACACACAACGACATCCACAGTTTTGCATCTTGCTGTGTTCGCAGGAATGCGGATGGAAATGATATTAGTTTTACTAGTAAGAGACTTCATATACTAATGTCGATAAACATTCAAACCATTTGTAACAAAAGTTTATTTTTTTGTGATATGTGACGTCATCACAAGTTTGTTGACTTCCTTTAATATGATGACATCAGTTTGCTGACAAACACTGTGCGATCTCACATCACCGGTTTGTTGACATTGAAACCGATGAGACAACAATTGTTCGTCCTTTTAATTCCTCATTAGTTTTCTTGTTTGTTTGTCAACACTGGAGTTTGTGCGAGGCTGATTTCGTGTCATGACATGTCACGGCAGGGTGATCGTGGCGATAGTATTGGAGACTGTTATTGGTACATTTTATGGGATATGTTGAAAAATTTATTTATATTGTCAATCTGGGCGGGACGCTCCTTGTAAAACGATTGTTGTTTGACTTTGTTGAAACAATGCAAACGTGGTGCCTGTGGGTGACATGACTTGGAAAATATTTTAAACACTTAACAACAGTTTGTACTTATTTTAAACTAACAACAACAATCTTTATTGAAACACTCATTGTGAAACGTGTGGCGACATTTATAAAGGATGTGAAACAACATTTGTACATCGTGTGAATGTGTTTGTGTCAAACAGTTAAACGTGTAACATGTGTTGTATAAGTGAGCCGCTAGTGTTTGTTGTGTTTACATCAATGAATCTCTTAACTAAATGAAGTAAGTTTTGATGGACCACTCGTGTCTGTATTTAGTCTCAAAGTTCTGTCCCCTTTGTTTACCACTGGCAGTAAACAATATCAGACTAAACACTTTAGTGCATGACACTGACATTACAGTCTGATGAGGCCCTTTGACATCACGTGTACAGCATATAGACACATTGACACAGATATCACACTGGTAGACTGACACATTGACACAGATATCACACTGGTAGACTGACACATTGACACAGATAGCACACTGGTAGACTGACACATTGACACAGATATCACACTGACACATTGACACAAATATCACACTGGTAGACTGACACATTGACACAGATATCACACTGATAGACTGACACATTGACACAGATATCACACTGGTAGACTGACACATTGACACAGATATCACACTGACATATTGACACATATATCACACTGATAGACTGACACATTGACACATATATCACGCTTGTAGACTGACACACGTACGGATATGATGACACATTACCACACATACCTCTGTAACAAACAAACTTGTTGACACTTGTTGTTGTGTAAACAGAGACACGGACCTAGTGATGTAAACATCTGTAATGGCGTCATGTCTATTTCACCATAAGGTGATGACGTGGTGATGGACTGAGAGAAGAAGAGGACAAACATTAAAAGACAATTGTTGATGTAAGAGACTGATACACGACTACAACAGGTGACAGTTGTGTCAGTGTCAGTCACCTTCAGGGGAGACAATCACAAGTTGTGACGTACAGCGGGACATGAGGTCAAGTCGGGGAGAGATAAAATACTGTAAGACCACAGATCTAAATAAATCATAATCAGGGTGCTCCAGACACACGACGACTTTTCTCTCCAGACCATGAACATGATGTCTACTCGCCACCCACACCACGTCACTGCGGGCCGTGGCCACGTCCTCGATGTCAGCATCCGTCATCACCTCCACTGGGATACCCGCTTCTAGCAGTCCTGTGACCACACCCGACAGATCACTAACGTCATACCAGTACAACACCAGCACGTCTCTCCACTGTACACAGGGTGGTGTTGTGCCGCCGCTGGTGGAGGTCAATGTTGTAGATGTTGTTGTGCTTTGCCCTGTCAACATGGATATCTGCACTGCTTTCGACGCCATTTATTCAAACATTTACAAGATGAGGCCTCTAGAGATTCCTTCAATTCCAGGTGACCTTGTAAATATCTATTCTTAACCATCACCTTGTAAATATCCACCCTTCTTTATGATTATCAATTGTTTGTAATGCTTAATTAATTCATTTATTTAGTTAATTTCGTTCCCTGTAAAGGGCGAGGGCTAAATGGAAAAAAGGTCAGCTGCTTATTTTACCCCTCGTTAATAAAGAATTGAATTGAATAGAATTGAATTGATATAAACAATAGCATCGTGACGTTATTTTTTACAAGACTGTTTCTCACCTGTTTGTTATTTATCACACAGGTAAGTATTCAGCTGTAAACAACGTTACACTACACAATACCCACACCTACCTGTAACACCAACACGGAGACTGTGTAGGAAGCTGGCCACCTCACGACCGCACGTCACACAGTCAACTGGCAAACTACTTGAGTGACCCTGTCCTCCGTGATACAGTCGTGTGACTGGCGGGCCGTCTGTGTGGTCGGACACACCTCGCTCACTGTACGGGAGGACATCACGGTCTGTAGTGATCTTCTTGTCCTGCTCGACTTCCCTGATGACGGCCGGTGGAGAGCGGAGGGGTCTGGTTAAATATTCCACTTGCCATCCAACGGGTGCGTGTCTATGGTAACAACTTGCCGCCCACAGATGGAGACGAGGAACTTGTGGTAGCAGCTTGTCACACAAAGTCTGAAAGTTCTTGATTCTGTAGCTATCACTGTAACATAGGATGTAGCTACACGCGTTACACTGTGTAGTGTTATCAATGTGTGATTTTGGTTGTGTATCATGTGTAATATCGTTACGAATGATGTCATCAACTAATAGATGTCGCAATAATGACACGTGTTGCCACACAATCTGTGTAACAGTCGATGTATCAAAACAAATCTATGTTGACAACACAACACCTCCATCAGATGTCACAACTGTTGAGGTAACATCACCTGTTAAGCACCAAATAGTTTTAATCCACTAAATACAGACAACATCTACCTGTGTGTCTATCATCACATCACACGCTGTACAACTCACCTCTTACTCCCTACTTCATCAGCGATGACGTACAACGACCCTCCGCTCGCCGCCTGTGACAAGTCGTTGACGGCCTTCTCCACGTCTTCACCATCAAGATCATACAGCAGGAGGTGAGGCTGACCGGGTGATACACCTGCTGACTGTTGTGTGTTTACTGTCTGCAGCAACAGGTGATACAACATTCTGCACGCTGCACGACTCCCCCTCCACGTACTGACAACGTAGACGTGGTGACCACACCGCAGCCACTGTATGGCCATCAGCAGCAGCACCACAGTTTTACCTGTACCGGGCGGTCCGGTGACAAAGAGTGTGGGAGGCGCCGTGTGTAGCAGGTGAACTTGCTCCGGGAAGAGTGTGATTACAGCAGTATAGCACTCTCCTGTCCACCACACGGCCTGACCCAGGGTCTTGACACTCACACGTGGAGGACATGTGCATGGCACACTCACTGTTGTCGCCGGACCACAGAACCTGCAACAAACAAATGTTGGATACTTGAGCTCATCTTACTGTTAAAATAAACTGTCACATCAACTGCTGTGACCAACCCTGTATATTGAGTGATTTACATTATTTGCTACAAGTGGTTTGTTACATTCAGTAATAACTTTTCTGTCTTGACGTACTAACGTACTTCTATGATTACAAACAAAACCAAAAAGTGAAAGTAGTTACTACATTCTGTCTCTCTCTCTGTCACTAACTGTCTACTGTCTACTAACAGTTGTACATGTCGCGGTGAAGCATGAATTCTTCTCTCCAACTTTAATCTCTTCACCAACAAATACTGTCACCTCCGCAATCTAACACGGAAAAACAGCTTTTGTTAACTTTGTGAAAATAGTTTAGCTGAGTAAATAAACAAACTAACCTGACATTACTGTTACAAACTGTACAGAATTTTCATAAAATATTTACAGTAAAACCTCGATTTCACGTTTCTCAAGGGACCGCCATAATAAACGTCACATGGAGGAAACACTTTATTTACTTCAGATGACACCCAGACACGGAGACAGTATGACAGACCCCGCATGTCACAATCCTGTGTAAACATGTCACGATGTCAAAGTTCAACAGGTGAGCAGCAAGGTTGTGACCGTGTGTAGACAAGACTTGATGTCCCCGTGGGGAGGAACTCATCCCAGGTGGCCTGTCCTGTTAGTTGTGTTCGTGTTTACATCACATCTCTCACGTGACCAGCGCTGTGAGGGCTTCAGACACTTGCTGATGGTGGACCTCTTGATTCTCAATAGTCGTCGTCACTTCTGGAGTCGACATTAACGTCATCACCGTTGAGTGTCACAGCCGCAGCTTCCTCACATAATTCCTCAAGAGAAAGTACAACACAAGTTTCCAAGCTCCCGTCGCAACTAACGAAATCGTCGAAGTTGAAATCAGATACACCAGAGGTTACTTACTCTGTCCCAATCATCTCGTAGAACTTCATCATTCATGCTCACATCGTCAGTTTCATCACCGTCATGGACGACGTCCGGCACACCTGACTGAACATTGAAACAAACCACGGCGATACAGTCCCCATAGTTGATGGGTTAACTACAGTCCATGATGCATCCACAAAGTTCATGACCCTCAAGATGTCAATGTTCGTGTCGAAACGTACGCCGAGGTCATGTAGGGTCACACGTTTGTATACGATCTTTGCACGATAGAAATACTTGACGACTGAACAGCTAATGTTGACGGTGGCTATGAAAGAGTTAACATCCAACATTGTTAGTCCTCCACCACCAACTGGTGCAACTTACCTTGTAGTGGTGTGGTGGCTTGTGTGCCTCGACGACCCACAGAGCTATGTCGGCGGGAGCCTTGTGCTCCTGGCAGGTCCAACCAAGCCGAACAGGTCTGTCAGGGTAGAGGCCAGACTAAAGTGTTGCACCCTGGCCCTCCAGGTTGGGGGTTTTGCTATGGGTTAACAACCCATTCAAGTAAAACATAAACTGTTACAGAAACTGCAACAATATCGCAACAGGGGCCTGGTCAGGAAGATTCCTCTCCAGAAGAGCTCATGACGCAGGCTGGTGAAAGCCCTAGGGAAGCCAGCATGCCGACTCATCTTCTGACGACCAACGCAAAAACCAGGATAGGGACCTGGAATATCAGAACCCTTTATGAAAGTGGCAAATCAGCTCAAGTAGCGAGGGAAATGAGAAGATACAATATCACTGTCCTCGGGTTATGTGAAACCAGATGGAATGGAAGTGGGCAGGCCAGACTAACATCAGGGGAAACCATCATTTACTCTGGCCACAAAGACCTGGACCACGACCATTCCCAGGGAGTAGCACTGCTGATGTCAACAGAGGCAACAAAGGCGCTGAGGGCCTGGGAGCCAGTCTCACCACGGCTCATGTCTGCAAGATTCAATGCTAAAGGAAGGAAGACTACCATCATCCAGTGCTATGCACCAACGAATGCCGCAGATGAAGAGGAAAAAGAAGAATTCTATAACTCCCTGCAGTCTCTTCTTGACCGCACACCAAGAAGAGATCTGAAGATTATTATGGGACCATATAACAGTTGGTCGAAGGTGGAGAAGGAGTCTCCAAGATGTCAGAGTGAGAAGAGGAGCAGATGCTGCTTCAGACCACCAGCTTCTAATAGCAGTCTTCAAGATCAAGCTGAAGTCCTTCATTGATACAGCAGGCAGACCACATCACAAATTCAATACCCAGTACTTCAAGAACAAGGAGACTCAGGAAATTTATAACTGTGAAATCAAGAATAAGTACGAGGCCCTTTCAGGATTGGCGGAAGAATCTGTGGAAGAACACTGGTCAACACTCAAAGGAATTTGGAAGTCAACCTGTACAGATGTTCTAGGAAAGAGGGAAAGAAAACATAAGGAATGGATGACCCAAGAGACCTGGACAAAGATTGAATCAAGAAAGGGACTGAAACAGAAGCTCAACCAGTGCCAAGACCAGCAAGAGAAAGAAGGTCTCAGAGCGAAATACTGGGAAGCCAACCGCCAAGTGAAGAGGTCGGCAAGGGAGGACAAGAGACGCTTCACCTATGAACTAACAGAGGAAGCAGAGACAGCAGCCACACAGGGAAACATGAAGAGATTATTTGAAATAACACGAACTCTGTCAGGCAAGAGCGTAAACTCAAACAAGCCGGTGAAAGACAAAAACGGCAAGACCATAACAAATGATGCAGAGCAAAGAGACCGCTGGATGGAGTACTTCGAAGAGATGCTGAATAGACCTCATCCACCATCTTTACCTGACATACCACCAGCAACTGCACAACTTCACGTCAACACCAGCCCTCCCACTAAGACAGAAATCATCAAAGCTATCAAAAGCATGAAAAATGGCAAAGCAGCAGGCCCGGACGGCATACCTCCAGAAGCATTAAAGGCAGACCCAGAAACAACAGCAACAATTTTACAGCCCCTCCTACACAAGATCTGGGAACAAGAGCTAGTCCCAGCAGACTGGAAATTAGGCCACCTGGTCAAACTACCAAAGAAAGGAGACCTGTCCCAGTGCAACAACTGGCGGGGAATCATGCTGCTGTCCATCCCCAGCAAAGTCCTGACAAGGATAATACTAGAGAGACTGAAGAAGGCACTAGACATGAGAATGCGACCAGAACAAGCAGGGTTTCGCCAGGACAAATCATGCACTGACCACATTGCAACCCTTCGTATCATCATAGAACAGTCCATCGAATGGCAATCCTCCCTTTATATAATCTTTGTGGACTTTGAGAAGGCCTTCGACAGTGTAGACAGGGACGTCATCTGGAGGCTGATGATCCACTATGGTATTCCGCCTAAATTCATAAGCATCGTCCAGGGATTGTATGAAGACTCATCCTGCCAAGTTATCCATAATGGCAAACTCAATTAACCTTTTGTAATGAAGACTGGTGTAAGATAGGGTTGCATACTATCACCGACAATCTTCCTGATGGTCATAGACTGGGTTATGCGTAAGACGACCCAAGACAACAACACCGGTATCCAGTGGACCTTCACTAAACAGATAGAAGACCTGGACTGACATTAGTCTCCTATCTCATCGGCAGCAGCACGCACAAACCAAACTGAGCAAGCTAGCAGAGGAAGCAGAAAAGACCGGCTTAAAGATCAACAAAAAGAAGACCGAAGTGATGAAATTCAACAACAAGCAGGAACTTCCAATTCAACTTCAAGGAGAGAACATCCTAGAAACAGACCGCTTCACATATCTGGGGAGCATCGTCAGCAAGGATGGTGGAGCGGACGACGACATCAGAAGCCGCATAAACAAGGCCAGACACGCTTTCAACAGTCTGAGCCCCATCTGGAACTCCCGAGCATTATCCCTTCGCAACAAGACCCGCATATTTAACACCAATGTGAAGGCAGTCCTACTGTATGGCTCTGAAACTTGGAGAGTGACAAACACCATCAACAACAAGCTCCAGACCTTCACCAACCGATGCCTTCGCCATATTTTGAGAATAAGATGGCCTGAGAGAATCTCAAACAGCAGCCTGTGGAAAGAACTAACCAGAATGCCACTAGTCAAGACATCAAAAAGCGCAAGTGGGGCTGGATAGGACACACCCTGCGCAAACCAGCTGACACCATTGCCAGGCAGGCACTTGACTGGAACCCGCAGGGGAAGAGGAAAGTTGGGAGGCCAAAACAGACTTGGAGAAGATCAGTAGAGAGCGAGGCAAAGGCTGCCGGAACCACATGGGCCCAACTGAGGGGGGCTGCCCAAAACAGGGTTCGCTGGCGAGGTGTTGTTGCGGCCCTATGCTCCTTGAGGAGTAACAAGGAATGTTCGATCATTGTTAGTCCTCCTTCATGATGTTGCTTACAACTCACAACTCTTGTAATTTGTATACTTAACTTTACACAAGGTTAGGGAGGTGAAAGAGCGACAGAGATGAATTTCAACCCCAATCACTTACAGCTCGCGCCGAAAGAAGTGAGTTCTCTAACATCTCACTCTCCAAAGTCGTAAAGTCTATATGACCTTTACCTTTACATATATATATATATGAGAGTTTGTATATGTGAGTAAAAACAAAATTATATTTTTTTAGTTGTGTGCATGTTTGAAAGGAGAATCATCGCCTGTCTTAGTGGCAAAGTTGATGTCACTATCTGCATAATAACATGAAAGATTTAGCTAAGAGAAAAGTGTGGAAGGTACTGATCATCAGTATCAGCGATCTACTGTGTATCAGAGACATCGTACACCGCAGTACATACTCCATAGTGTGTTGACTAAAAATAATGTTTATATTTACCTTGCTATTAATGTCTGGTAAACATCAAGTGTCATGTGACTGTCAGGTCCAGCCCCAGCCACACGTCGCTGCCACCAGTGTCCGAGTTCACTCAGCACGTGACTACTGACGTCACACGGGGTCTTGGGGTCAGACAACTGGTCAGAGGACAAACAAAGACCAGCGGCATCGGCGGGATCTCTTGTACGTGGTTTTCCAAGGCAGCGACACAGGTCCTTTACAGAATAAAATTGACGATCAGCAGCGAAATGCCCAAACAGAGGTTTCTAGCTGATAGTCATGATGCCCCGTACAGCCTTTGAGCTACAAGGTCTTCACCCTGCCTTAGTCTATGCTTTGCTGAAGATTGGAAACTTTCCATTGTTCTTACAAACTATACGTTAAGGTCTTCCTAATCAGTCGGTAAAACTGTTGACAGCACCCCCATCCATCCATTTCTTGTCAAGTGAGACGACCTGAATTACACATTAAGGAAACAGAACTACATATTCATTCGTGGAAGAGCCTGTAGATAAGGTCGTGATTCGGCTTGAAACTGCTTTAGAACAATTGACCCTAATTGATGTTTTGAAACCTAAAGTGCTAAATTTATGTATTTTAGAACTTCTATATCTCTCACATCAGACATCTATCAGACCTCTATCATCAGGACAATGGTTTACAATTGACATCGACAAATTCAACCTAGGAATATTACCTGAGCGAGTTGTTTGTCACCAGCGATTGCCTGCTCTACCTGACGAGCCGTGAGGTTGGGGAAAGCGATGGTCTTAGTGATGCGCAGACCGGGAGCGATGTCGGACACCAGGTGAGACAACATGGCCTCCGCCTTGTCCAGTTGAATGAGGGCCTGCTTTAGTTTCTTTCTGATGTTGTTTTCCATGTCCTGCTGTGACAGACCAAGCTCTCCTACGTTGTCACCAACAGCCTTCACCTCACAGACGACTAAACCGTACTTCCTGTGAATAAGAAGCACATCAAAGTCGCCCTTGTCCCACTTTTTTGGCAGAGAAGGGGGAGGACTTGCAGCTAGGGGCACCTGGGCTGCTGCAGCAGAATAACAAGGTTCTCCCAGGTACTCCCCGAACTGAAGTTGACTCATTGCAACAAACACTTCGCTGTTCTGTTGAGACATTTCCTGCAGACAAAGGAGAATGCGCTGCATGGCTGCATCGTCTCTAACATCACTGTCCTGAACTGAAGTGGGTTGTGGAATGGAACCTTGAACAGTTGGAGATGTATTCATCGCTACTTTGCAGGACTGACCAGCCTGTCCAGATGGTTTCTGAAGGACAAGAACATCCTGACCAGCAATGATCTGTCTAGTCATGGGCACGCGGTTGAAGTAGACAGGAGGCAGGAAGTAGGCGCGTGAGGCAAAGTCAGGGAAGGCGGCCTCAACCCATTTCAACCAAAACTCCTGAGCTCGCTGTAAAATATCTTCCTGCATAAAAGTAAGTTTTAGTGAGAATGCTGACAAGATTAGTCGGATTATTCTTGCATTGATTTGTAATTTATTTACGAAGTAAAGAACACTTGTTTGTTTGTTTTGTTTTGTTTTCGTGTTTTTTGTTTTTTTCTACGCTTTACATGAGAAAATAATTGAATATAAATAATACTTTTCTTTTTCTAGAAAAAAGTACATTTTCTTAAAACAACTTTTTAGTAATATATAATTTTAAGTAATATTAATTATTAACATAAGCTTTTTAAGGGCTTATGACTAAATAAAATGTTAATGGCATGGCATTGAATGTCGATGCCAGGATGAGAAAAAAATCATGGAATGCTTTTTGCCTAGTGTCAACGAACTTTGTCGGTTTTGTTAGGGCAGAAAACTACAGGAACTAGTAGAAGACATGATGATGCAGTATCAGAAACTGCAATTTCTATCTGAAGAATAACTTTTGTCATTTTCATCTGCATTTCTTTCGTGACAACTGAAAATGTTTTATATCAAAATATCGAAACAATGCAAAAAAGTTACAGTGAAAGCTGCCCACTACCGCGATGGCTGACTTTTGCTGGACACTCCCTAGAGATGATTCTGAACAGCTGTACAAGAAATGTTAGACGTAGTCTGTGACTTGACATTTTGTTGATGTTCACCAGAGGTCAGTTGCTATCAGCATGCATTTTGTGATGAACGCATAAAAGTAGACGAGAAATGACTAATTTTATTTCAGTAACATGACTGAAAAAAGTTTTGACCATAATATCAACTTAATTTTCAATTGGCAATAATGAAATTATCCATCGTCCCTTTGTGGAAAAATCTTTTTGAAGACTTTAACCGTCATCACTACTATGTAGTTACTACACCTGCGAGGCAGTCATCTGATTAAGGAGCCCGACAGCATCGTCGATCTGTTTCAGGTTACCCTTAATGATGACAGTCTTCCTGTCAGGTACGGATGATGGGTTGGGGTCAACCTGTACATCAGCACCTGACTGAGTCCTGACCTCCTGGAGTCGGCGCGCGTTACCTTCAATAATGTAAACAATATGAATATAAATATAATATAAATTATTTTAAATGTGACCCTCCACGACGAACTGAGTCTTAAGTCGCGAATTTCATATTTGCTAAATTGCATATTTTTAAAAATTAGAGGTTCTGAACTTTCTTTTGAAACAAAAGTTGTTCTTCTAGTCCTAACATTGAGTGAGTTAGAAACGTTTGAACTGTGAAAGTGCAGTGGCGGCCATTTTGAGAAAAGCGGGTTCAAAGGTTAGCTTCAAGATGGCCGACTGGGTCTGTTTAGTCCTAAACTTTTGCAGACAAATCTTTTGATTGTTTAATATTTGAATTGTTCTTTAAAGAAGTTGAACATACAGACTGCGGGCTTTCTGGCAAGGTATCACACGATGGGTTATGACAGGGAAACAGAAGAGAAAGCGTTTGACTTTCGTCTGAAATCGTTACGGATCGCAGTATTGTACCTGGATTAAAACGTATTTTAAGTTCATTTCTAACTGTTATTTTACCATAGCAGTGTATTTTCCTGATAGTTTAATAACCAAGGAATCCATTTTTAAAGAAAAGTGAAACTGTACAAAACTGACCCTGTCACCTTTCGGGGTCTCCAGCACAAAACTGTTTTGCGCGACTTAATATTCAATTCGTCGTGGAGGGTCACAAATGATTACAGCACAGTAGTACAGTAGACAGATTATTCTTTGTGTCTTCCTATCTTGTCACTTCTGTTTAATTATTTACAATACTGACATTACAGTAACCAGACAGTTTGTTAGTAACTTTCCGGTGGTGTTACACTCACTAGCCACCCTGCTAGGCCTGAGTCCAGTCGGGTGTGCGCCTATAAATCTGTCCAGCTCTGTCACCCTTCTCTGAGGTTAGACATGCGATGCGACATCACACAGAACAGTTGAACATCCAACAATATAGTCCACCCAGCAAATCAACATTCCGGGTTCCCAGACACCCCTTCCCCTCTCCTGCACCATCACAAGAGGGAGAAACTGAGCTGAACACACTTGGAGGTACACACGTCATTGACACAGTGAGAGTATAACATTTACAAATATATTAGATAGAGCAATAAAGAGATTTATTTTCAACACAATCCACCCCGTTTCTGTAACACTTACACCCCAGGGCTTCTGCTTACGCAAAAAATTGCGTACAGTACGCATTAAAAGTTCTGAGGACCCCTTCAATTTTCGTCAATGGGGTCCCATTCAAATTTGGGCGAAAAACAGGGACCCCCTAAAAATCTCAAGAAGGGTTCCCTGGGAACCCAAAGAATTTAGCCTTAGCAGAAGCCCTGCACCCTATGTACTCACAATACCATTTGTCTATAGTTGCAAGAAACACAACTCACCTGGGTCTGTAAGACAAGCAGCCTCAGCATCAGTCACGTGGTGCAGGTAACCTTTGACTTTCCCTGAACCTCCTCTACCAGCAGCCGCCTTCTTTTTACGCCTGCCCTGTTGATGAAAACATCAGGTGTGACAATGTGATTAAATTAAATCCAAACATATTCTAGATGGGGCGTGATGGTCAAAGCATACCATTGTCTTCAGCAGCTACAGCGACTGTCCTCTCTCACAACAGGTAACCACACAGGTAACAGTCGTCTGCCCTCAACAGGACCCAGTCTGTGGGGAGCATCGTCTGTCGTCTGCAGGAAACTCAATGGAAGCTGTTCGCTGGATGAAGCTGATTCTGAAAAACAGCCAGGATGTTTGCCACTTACTGTCACAGTCAAAGACAAGGCTTTGCTTTCTCACAGACTTTTGTATATTACATGTACTTTGCACACGCAAACTTTATTGTAATAAATAGTACTTGGATTGTTGAATTTAACATCGCGTCCGTCGAGGAATCGTAGTTTTCGCACTAGAATCGCTAACGGGTGATTAAAATCGGTGGTATGCGCAAAGACATATAGCCAAATCAACAAGGCGACGGACCGAACCCTAGCGCAGGAAGAGGTCAAGAAGACGTGGCCAGCTAAACGCGCGCGTCATCGCACTTGGGGATGGAAAGGAGGTCGTGTGACGTCAGCGGGGGAGGTCAGGCGCGAGTCGACGGTAACTTAGCACTGCGGTTGTACAAGTGGCTGAGCTATCAACGTGTTACTCATGGCATCGCACCACATGTAGATTGTATGTAGAATGTATCTGCACTGCCAGCAGACGCTGTGTTACAAAAGATTTGTGAGCTCACTTGCAGACGACAGGTCTAAAACACCAAAAATTCGGCAAGAGCTGAAGGCATGAAGAAAGGAGCGACAGAAGACGGGGAAGGAGAAGCCAGTCAGCTGTGTGGTTACTATGGAGGAGGTGGCGATCAGCTGGTACCTGTGCCACTTGTGTCCACTAGTATAGGTGCTTACATAAATCCATAAGAAAGTAATTAAGTGTTAGAAGTTGTTGGTTTAGTGAACGTTTAAGTTACAGATAATGTGATATGTCAGACCTGTAACACAACGAAATGTGCTTAATTATAAAATATTGTTAATAACTTACAATAATGGTGCTGGCACTTATTTGTCAGCAATTATTTAGACACGTTGATGAAAGCAATTTTTACTGCTTGGCTTAACAGCAACCCTTATGAATTACGAATACTGTTGATGCTCAGTGTTTATAGTTTGAGAAGTGTTTCGTGAATTACTGTAAATAACGATTGATGTATATTGTTGTGATGTTGTGTTGATTTCTATTGAATAGTATTCACCTCGTGCCATGCGAATGGACTGTAAGTTTAGTGTCTTAGTATTACACTTTGCCGTCTGTTGAGCAGAGAGACGACAAACCATCAACACACAGAACACTGATACATTCTTCTGGTTAAGGTCCAAGCAAAATGTAGTCATGCCACATTCACAAACATGCCTTAAGATAAGGAAGGCGTGAAGAAAAAAAAAATGCTGGAAAAAAGGAAAGCAGTGTATTTTACACAATTATTACGAAAAAACGAGAAGCAAGCAACGTACTTGAAATTTGTCATCGGTGTCACTAAGTACATCAGGTGTCAATGGTCTCGGTGAACATGAACAGGAACATTTCTGAAGAAAAGCTTTGGCACTTTGGGTTATACAATGACATGCTGTCACACACAGCGCCACCTCATCTGGCAGCAAACTTTCTATTGTGTGATGCTGACTACATCTCGGCTGACTCAGCGGCAAGAGAGAATTTCTATTGGCTGACGTTGGGCAGGAAGGGAGGGGCATGACCTCGTATCCGGTAACTCGTTTAATTTTAAACCTAGTCTGCCTCGCGACTGGAATTCTTACCGAAAGGACTTCCTGTTGGTAGACCCTGGTGTATTGTCTTTCAAATATTCAACCCTGACTCATCGTGTATAATTTCTAAAATATTGCTTAATAGGAGAAGAAATCAGCTTGTGAAATCGGCAAACAGTTCGTTTTATTTTTTCCAATCAGCGCTCGCTCTCTCACTCAATCCTCTATATACCCTCCCACACACCCACGCAAACCGCATGCATCGTTGGTAAAGTATTGCTAATTAGACATTTCATTTCTTCTAAGATATCACATCAACATCGTGAAATAATTTGTTATCTGGTGTTACTGAAATGTTACTGTTCTCTTTGTGAGTCATCATGTATTAAATTGTATGCTGATGTGAATATCGTGTTCCTCGTTTGTTTTCTTTTATAAACACAGACTGTTACATTCAAACCTAAAGTCTAGTCACAGTTTATTCTCTAACAAACTACAGACTTCCAGTCGTGTTGCTACTTTCGACAAGCAGCGTTCGACTTCCTTTTCTCTTCCGGTCTTTACGAGGAACAACGAGCTCAGTCAGAAATGAGGACATAAACAGGAAAGCTTGAGATCAAGTGATGACTAGACTGTGAAAGCTGCCCACCACCGTCCACAGTCTCCCATGTCTGCGGTCCTTGAATGTGAAAATCTTGAACTTTGAAGGAGTTAAACTAAGTTGTTTTTTAAATGAAACCTGGATGTCTGTCCTCGATATTTGTCTTGAAACTCGACCCTGGGAAGTGTTGATAGTGCAGTCTTGCTCTCGAGAATTTGTTTTCAATTATTCATTCTCTCTTGTGACCAGTCACTCATCATCTGACACCTACACATGCCAGACTGCTAGAAGAGGTTATCGGGGGAAAGGAGTAGCAGATTATAAGTATCAAACACTATGAGCAATGTCCGAGGACCTACACAAATATCTGCATCTCCAGGACATATTTCTTTAATTTGAGCTTTGATTATAAACAGCAGAAGACATATAACCTTCCTCTATTTTCTGTGAAAATCTTTCGTTTTTAATAGTTGGAGCGGATGTCTGCACAAATGTCAACATGTTGAGGGTTCGGATCTTGCCTGTGAGTCTCTTTCTCTTTCGATGTTACAGCTGCTCACGTGAATGATTTTCCGTTTTTTTTGGTATGTTTGCAGTCTGTGTAAATTTATCTGAGTTTGCATGTGAGTGAGCGCTTGCATGACTGCGTGCGTTAATGCTAAGTGCATACGTGCGTGAGTGAGTGAGAGCGTGTGTAGGTGTGCGTGTGCTTACGTGCTGGCCTTGTGGCTGATCAACGATCTCCATTCGAATGCCAGACCCTCCACACCCACACACCCACATCATCCACATCGTCATCATTACAAGGAAGTAAGACAAGTACTCAGTGTCGTGTAGTCAGTGTCACGTACTTAGTGTCACGTACTCAGTGTCACGTACTTAGTGTCACGTACTTAGTGTCACGAACTTAGTGTCACGTACTCAGCTTCATGGAATCTCTTCTCGAACACAATTACCGCCTGCAGACATTCAATTAGCACAGCGCCGACAATTCAAGCTCCTTCTGACAGACTTGACTGTCTAAACTGTGTAATGCCAAATGTCAGTTGTGGATGTCATGACTGATGACAGGCTGGCAGGTCGACATGTCAGGTTCACATCCTCTGGTTAGTTAATATGAACATCTTTATCGGGCGTTACATCGTCCTCATTGTTGTTGCCTTCGGAACTTTCACGACATACCACACCCAAACAACAATTGTGTTTGCTACATCCACGACCATAGACAGGTACGGCACTGCAACAGGGGAGGGGAAGGAATATATGATGTGTACATGGCTTGCACATACACACTTATATGATTGCACACATGCAAAAGTAAGAACACACGTATACGTACAGAAATTACTTGACAAACAGAACGAATAAATAAAGCTTAAAAAAGTACTCAAACATATTTATTGAAAGATACTCTTACTATAAAACATTTACTATGTAAGCAGTTCTAAGTACATCACACTCAGTCCTTATTTTCTTCGTGTCAACAACAGAGAGCTTGCATAAATATTGAACTTAGCAATTAATAGTCACAGGTCACTGACCCGTACAGTTATACACGCACTGATCCTCTCCCCCAACGACGATTGTCAGAAACCCCCCTATACACTTAATATATACTGAATATATACCACCTCCTGTATACTGAAGATCATAACTGCTTCTTACCACGTGACAAATCTGCCGGTTGGTGATTTGGTGATTCATCATGTGCCACTCAACGTCCACTCGTTCACTGGTTTTCCCCACCAGGAGGCCAACCGCCGGAAGCTGTGATCCACAGATAAATGTTCTAGAAACTTCGTTGTCACGATCTGTAGATCGCTGCCCGATGCTGGAGTGACACAAGAAAGCAGTGTATGGAGAGGATTTAATTGACAGACATCAAACGTTTGTAGATAATTTTATCACAGGAGACAGTGGAGACATCCACTCCAGGCTAAATACCCAAAACTAAAGCTGAAAGAAGGTAGGTCCGGTTATCATAATAGTCTGTAGACATCCTTAGCATGAATATTTCTAGAAACCATTCATAACATTCTAGATTATGTACCTGCGTATTTCTCAATGCTCTTATTATTTATGATATGAATATCATCTTACAGTTCAATCTGCCAAAAGCCTCAGTTTGCGAGTAAAGATGTAAACATATGTGTATAAATAAATGATCTCACCTCAGTGTGCGATAAGCGGCAATGACACGGAGATGTTTGTCCTGTCCTATGATAGGGCCATGAGAGAGACACGGCTTCCGGCAAAGTTTGTTGTCTTCATGGACGACCACTGATAGCAAGGTCTGAACATTCACTTCATGAAAAACAAAGAGAGACCATTGACACTCACTGACGGGAAGTTGCTGGAGCTGCTAATATGGTAACAACTGTTTGTTTTAACAATCACAATATCTTGTGTGTGAGAGAGAGAAAGGGAAGACAGAAAAGCAAGTATTAGGTGGAGTAACATGTTAGGTATCGGAAACAGTTTTGACAATTTGTCCATTTGCACGTGTTTACACATCTGATCAAGCACAACAGTCCACATACCGCGATGTAACACAAAACTAACAGCTACCACTCATTACAGTTGCTTGTTTTGTTTAATGTCAGGAAATAACTGAAATGTCACCAACCAGGTCAGGTTTTGTTGATGAAATGTAGTCAGCCATGTGTAGGATCTTTTTAAATTACAGTTTGTTATCCTTTAATCCTCGTGTAGCCTTGTCTTCAAGATTATTGAAAATATTCGAACTTCTCTTGTGGCTTTCTTTACTTTTAACGTAGGGTGCACTGCACAATACTGAATACAAATGCGTGTCATGTCACTGCCACATACTGTCACATACTGTCACATTCATGTCACATTACAGAATTGCATTCACAGTTTTATACACTGTGTTCATATCTTCCGCAAGTTGATATGTAGACTGGTGTACTTGATGTGTTCATACTGTCCGCCATATTCACTGTATGTGTGTTCACACTGTCTGCCATGTTCACTATGTGTGTTCACATTGTCTGCCGTGTTCACTGTATGTGTGTTCACACTGTCTGTCATGTTTACTGTATGTGCTCACACTGTCTGCCATGTTCACTATGTGTGTTCACAATGTCTATCATGTTCACTGTATGTGTGTTCACACTGTCTGTCATGTTTACTGTATGTGCTCACACTGTCTGCCATGTTCACTATGTGTGTTCACAATGTCTATCATGTTCACTGTATGTGTGTTCACACTGTCTGCCATGTTCACTGTCCAACTACAGGGCAAGCGGAAGAAGGGGGCGGGAGGTGGTGGAGAAGATTCTGGCGGTGGTGGCCGGGTCAAAGTTTATCTCCATGCCGTGAACAATGATGAGGCTGCTCTTCTAACAGACAATGGTTGGTTGTATTTCTTTCAGCCTGTAACGGTTTTTTCCTTATATATATTTAAATAAGTCATCTGTGTTTAAACATACAACAAGCTTGTAATTCTTACAGAAGAATCTAATTTTTTCTTACCTTCTCAAGTAGGATGACACTTTTTCTTCATAAATAAGTGTAATTTTATTTCCTGTAAACACATTCAATTAACACTTCTTAAAGATAATAGCAGATTACATGTCTTAGAAAATAAACAGTATATACCAGCTTTATCTGTGTACATCAGTCGAAATGTTTTACACAGAAAAAACAGAGCGTGCGATCAAAACAATAAAGATAACTTGTATACACATTATCTACCTCTCCCTTGTCTTTGTGTAATATGAGCACCGAAACTAAAAACAGATTTCATTAAAGTTTGTAAATAATGTGTTGGTTTATGTTCAAGGAAACACACGCCCCCTTCAAGAAGTCAAAAAGCAGTCACGTGCTTCTGAAGTACAGTTCCATCAGAATCAATCTGTAACGGACATGAAGATTATCATCATCCGGGGCACTCCAAAACAAATCGAGAATGCTGTCAGCCTCATCAATCAGAAAACTGGTTCTAAGGTGCAGTAACTATGTTGGATTAATTCTGACAAAGAGAGTCGCACACGTTAATATCTGTTAATATATTGAAAAGCAGGGAACGTGCCTTAGACGTTTGGAGTTGGATGCAGTTTGTTTGTAAAAACCTTCATTATCACCTCATGTTTGCTGTCACGAGGTATTGCTACTCAAACTTACTAAACATTATAAAATAAATATATCATATTTTACAATTCACGATATCTCCAGGTATATATCATTTGATATCACAACACTTTTTTCAAACACATTCACACCTGACCGTCGCGCATTGCTTCTCTAAAGAACTCAGAGATAACCTTCGTCCTCCCAGGTCGCATGTTATTTGTTGTACCGGACCAAGAACCACACAACAATTATACCCCTACTAGCTGTACAGAAATAAATCTTACGGTGTAATGGACAGGGGAGGTAATGATAAACAACAAACAAACATTTAAACCAACACTACTAGATAGTTTGCCGGCAAAACACTCTCAGCAATGTAAGTCTCGAATCATTTATAATATCTAAAGGAATTCAGATATTCGTGACTATTCAACAGCAACAACTAGGTGTGTTGTTCAAACGCATAACCTTCTGACCCGCACGCTATTCAAACAATAAAATAAATGTCACACATCACATTGTTGAAATAAATCTCTGACATAACAGGCCAAACTAACATTTCTGAGTTTTCATCCAACGATTATTCCTCTCGAGTGTTGAGGACACTGAAATAATCCGCTTCAGTTCAGACCCACTTTGTGGTCTACACAGGTAACACTTACATTCTTCTGTAAGAACTTGTGGTACACACGACGAATAATTACTCGGGATGGGGACACTCCCCTGGTCACGTGACTAGGCGAGGTTGGCGATTCCCTCGACTTCCCAGGGTCGCTGTCGTTACTGGGTAACGCCGTCCTCAAGAGTATTGTCTTCATGTTTTCTGCATGTTCCTATATTCATATCCATGCGTCCACGATTCATTCAGCAAGTCGAGATTTTACACTCATTTTCTAACAGTTTCGTCGTGTTTACAACAAAAATAATCATGCGACAACACTGCAAAAGATAATTACTTCTATGCCTCGTCTTGCCGAGGACGATTAACTTCAGGTCATATACCTGCGATGAGTGCGGCTTTCACCGCTACTTTCTGTCGCTCTGTCTACACGAGAAGTGTTTCACTTGTCTACATACAGTACCAAGTGCTTCTTTCCTCCTTCACTTCCGGTGACGAGTTTCTGCGATTTCTCGCAAAAATTTGTTTGGTCAGGTCTGGTCAATAACTGGCTGTTTTTGTGATGAGTCAAATGCCAGGTATGCTTTTACTTCTTCTCAGAGAGTTTTCAAACTCATCCTGTTTAACATAACTCTAAAACAGTGGTTCTTAACCTGGGTTCGATCGAACCCTAGGGGTTCGGTGAGTCGGTCTCGGGGGTTCGGCGGAGCCTCCGCCACAGAGGTCAAGACGCACCCGACTCATTTGCTGAAGATGATCACTTAACATTAATTGGCCAATCAGTGCTGCGGGGAAGTTAGTGTGTTCAGTAGTCACCACGTGTGACTGTCGTAGTCGTACGTCGTGTGGTTTCTTTCTTAGTATTTTAATCCATACTATGTGGAGCAAAAAAAAAAAAGAAAATGATCGGACGAATATGTACAATATGGATTCACATGTATTACGGAACGTGATGCGAGTCAGCGTCCTGTCTGCATGATTTGCAATACCAAGTTGAGCAACTCGAGTCTCACACCGGCAAAACTGAAAGAACACTTCACGAAGCTGCATGGAGATGAAGATACAAGAACACAACGCTTGCTGAATTCAAGGTGAAAAGAGCCAGATTCGATGAAAGGACAACTCTGAATGCTCTTGGATTTGTACCCGTGAACAAACCGATCCTCGCCGCATCGTAAGAAGCTGCTTACCTGATGGCAAAGCAGGGCAAGTCGCACACCATCGGTGAAACTCTCATAAGACCAGCAGCGTTAAAGATGGCGAATCTGATACTCGCAACAGCGGCCGAAGGTAAATTATCCAAAATTCCTCTTTTACATGACACCATCAGTGACAAGATAGAGTGCATGAACAAAGACATCTTGGCTCAAGTAGTCGCAGATGTATTTTCAAGTCCGGCAACATTCAGCCTTCAACCGGACGAGACCACGTGGTACAGACGTTTGTAACCTAAGCCAGCTTGCTGTTGTCCTGCGCTATGTTAAAGACAACATAATAAAAGAAGAGTTTTTATTTTGTAAGTCTCTTACAACAACTGCTAAGGCAGCCGATGTGAAGAAGCTTGTGGATGACTTCCTCAGAGACAACAATCTTTCATGGGATGGTTTCTGCAGTTTGTACGGACGGAGCTCCAGTCATGCTGGGGAGAAGGTCTGGTGATGATGGCCAGTAAAAGCCGATGCACCACACATCATTGTCACGCATTGTATTCTGCACAGGCATGCATCGGCAACAAAAACCTTGCCTCCAAAAATGGCAGAAGTTTTAAAAACTGTAGTGCAATGTGAGAACTATGTGCGAAATAGTGCTCTGAGGCACCGCATCTTCAGTGAGCTGTGTAAAGAAATGGGCTCTGAATTCCAGGTACTCCTGTACCACTCTAATGTTCGGTGGTTATCCCGGGGACAGGTGCTGAATCGTGTTTTTGCCATGCGTGTGGAATTAGCCCTGTTTTTGCAAGAGCACCAACATTGTCATGCAGATTGCTTCAAAAATCCTGAGTTCATTCTCATTGTAGCATACATGGCTGATACATTCGCAGCTCTAAATCATCTCAATCAGCAGATGCAGGGTGGTGGAGTCAACATCTTGGAAGCAGAAGAAAACCTGAAGGCTTTCCAAAAAAAAAAAAAAAAACTACCATTATGGAAACGACGAACAGAGAACAATAACTTCGCAAACTTTCCCCTTCTGGACGACTGTGTAAGTAAGATCGAAGATGTGTCTGGAATCAGAGACATTTCTGTATCCATGGAACTGAAACAAAACAATTGCCACACACTGAGATGAGCTTACAAAGTCTCTCGACGGATATTTCCCTTCAAGAGAGTCGTATCCAGCATGGATGAGACAGCCGTTCACGTTTGCTCTTGAGACAGCAGATGTCAATTATGAATACCTCGACGAAATCATTGAAATTCAGCAGAGCCAGGTTCAACAGCAACTCTTCAGAACAACAACACTCTCGACATTTTGGTGTCGACAGTTGGAAAGGTACCCAATTATTGCTAAGAAAGCCCTGGAATTTTTTATACCATTTGTTACAACATATCTCTGTGAACAATCCTTTTCAAGTATGCATCTTATTTAATCAACTGCAATCAGAAACAGTGCATAAGTATATAAATGTAACAATAAACTCAACCAGTTTATCGTGTATCGTGCTGCCAATGCCTGAACAGTCCTTTAGAAAGTCCACACCCTCTAAGAGATTTCTTGACCTGCTTTAGCGTGGTTCAACTCCTGTCTCACTGACAGGACACAGACTGTGTGTTGATGGTCAAACATCTCGCCATGCTCCACTTTCTTGTGGGGGCCCTCAAGGCTCAGTACTAGGCCCACTTCTGTTTATTGTGTACATGAAACCACTTTCATCTTGCATCTAGTCTCACAAGGTTTCTCATCAACCATATGCTGATGATACACAGCTGTACAGCTCCTCTCCACCGGCTGAGTCTCACTCTGCTACCAGCACCATACAAGTCTGTATTTATGTAGTCAAAGACTGGAAGGTGACAAACAAACTTAAATTCAACGAGGATAACACGGAAGTCCTATGTTCGAGAAGAAGAAATCCATCTTCACTCGTTTGTCCACGAAATCAAATCAAGGAGGGCGAAACCAACATCACCTTTGTGTCCTCCATCAGGAATATGGGATTTATTTTCATTGATTTTTAAGGTCTTCTTCTTCTTCTTCTTTTTCTTTTTCTTCATGTAGTAGTAGTAGTAGTATTAATTATAATGACTTTTTTGCAGGGAACTATGTCAGCCCAAGCCCAAATATTCTGGGTAAGGTGGGTTCAGGAGGCATTTCCTGATCTCCTTTCTCGCGCCTACTTCGTGCCTCCTGTCCATGTCAACCGCGTGCCGATGGAGAGACAGACAGTTGCTGGTCAGGATGTCTTAGTCCTGTGTTCACCAGGTGGACAGGCCGGTCAATCAAAACAGTCAACACTGTCTGATCAGGATGGACAGTTTGACCCTCTGAAACCACGTGACCAGACCGATCTGAATATCCAGCCAACACCACTTGCACAGAGTAGTCACGACAAGCAGCCCACGCTACCTGCAGAACCCCACCATGAAAATCAGCCGACATCACTAGTACATCAGTCTAACCAGTCAATGCTACCTCACAATTCGTATCAATCTGATCAGTCCACAGTAAGTGGATATTCGTACCAGTCTAACCAATGTACACCATTTGAACAGGTCGGTCAGTGCATGGAACCGGCGATGATTTGCTCCGCTGTTCGGCCGTCTATTACTCCGCCTCGAGACGGTCACGTGACAGATAATGCTTCCATTGGAGGAGACCTGGAGGCTGGTCAGTGCAATCAGCTGACACTATCTGAACAGGTGTCTCATTTCAACGAGCAATCACCATCACCTGGGCAGTGTTATCAGTCTAATCACATGACACTATTTGAACAAGCCAATCAGCAAACACCAATGGCATATTCTTACCAGTGCAACCAGCCGATGACACCTGGATATTCTTTACAGTCTAATCAGTCATTGTCCTTTGGACATTCGTACCAACCAAACCAGTCGATACCACGTGCACATTACTACCAGTCCAACCAGTCGATACCACGTGCACATTACTACCAGTCCAACCAGTCGATACCACGTGCACATTGCTTCCAATCCAACCAGTCGATACCACGTGCACATTACTACCAGTCCAACCAGTCGATACCACGTGCACATTGCTTCCAATCCAACCAGTCGATACCACGTGCACATTGCTTCCAATCCAACCAGTCGATACCACGTGCACATTGCTTCCAATCCAACCAGTCGATACCACGTGCACATTACTACCATTCCAAACCAGTCGATACCACGTGCACATTGCTTCCAATCCAACCAGTCGATACCACGTGCACATTACTACCAGTCCAACCAGTCGATACCACGTGCACATTGCTTCCAATCCAACCAGTCGATACCACGTGCACATTACTACCAGTCCAACCAGTCGATACCACGTGCACAGTCGATACCACGTGCACATTACTACCAGTCCAACCAGTCGATACCACGTGCACATTACTACCAGTCCAACCAGTCGGCACCACCTAAACAGGCTGAAGTTAACCATCCTGTCCAGACGACTCCGCATGGTCAGTCAGGTCGGTACATCAAGCAGACACCCACTGGACCGTCCGGTCAGTACATCCAGGAAACATCACCTCAACAGGCGGCTCAGCTCAACCCTCTGATTACAGGTGCACAGCCGTGTCAAGGTAATCCACTGACTCCCCCTGAACAAGCCGGTCAGTCCAGCCATTCGACACGACATATACAGCCTTGTCAATCCAACCAGTCGATGCCGTCTAAACATTTCGGTCAGCACAAAGGCTTTGAAGTGAATGATTCCTGTCCTGCTCAGATGTCCAGCTCTCCCCTTCCTTCCTTCCAGGAAAGTGACGTGAGAGCTGATAAGGCGATGCAGCGAGTGCTCGTCTGTCTCGACAAAATGGCGGCAGAAAAAAGAGAAATTATGTTTGTGTTAAGTCAGTTTACATTCGGACAGTACCTGGGTGAGCCGTGCTACGCTCCCGCAGCTGCATCCATGCCTCTAGCCCAGACCTTACCTAAGGCTTCCACAAATGATAAACAGGGATCCTTTGATGTGCTTGTAATACACAGACATTACGGCTTTGTTGTATGTGATGTCAGAGCCATTGGTGACAGCCTAAACATGTCCATGTCACAACTGGACATAGAGATAAGAAACAAACTGAGAAACGCTATTTCCAAGCTGGACAAGGCGGAGGCCATGTTGTCTCACCTGGTGTCCGACATCGCTCCCGGTCTGCGCATCACTAAGACTATCGCTGTCCCCAACCTAACGGCTCGTCAGGTACAAAATTCCCTCACTGGAGATCCTCAGCTGTCGCAGGTAAGAAGTCAAGTCGCTACTTCATGCAGGTTTATGCGTCTCTCTGTTGGAGGCGGCATGTAATACTTACAAAAGTATCGATGTACACATATGCGTGAGGCAATTCGAAATATTTCACCAGCTTTATGTAATGTCCTCCGTCAACTTGAAAATGTATTTTGGAAATCTAAAATTGATTATTGTTTTCAAGCTAAGCCTCCAAAATAGTCAGGTCTCTTTTTAATGGGCCTTTGACGTTTATAATTTTCCTAAATACACGCCAACAGGACTCTCACGTATTTCTTGAGGTCACGTGGTTCTGTTACAGGACCTGTGTCGGTGTCTGGGAACAACAGACCACGCCAACATCACTGGTCTGTGTCTGTGCTGTGATCAGTTGTCTGACCCCGAGACCCCGTGGGACGTTAGTAGTCACGTGCTGAGGGAACTCGGACACTGGTGGCAGCGACGTGTGGCTGTGGCTGGACCTGACAGTCACATGACTGACGTTGTGTACACGTCACTGGTAGCCAGGTAAGGTGGCGGAGTGTCATACGATAATCTGAATGTGAAGAGATCATTGTGAAAACACAACCGACAAGACAGTTGTACAACTTATAGAATTGTTATTAAAACAGAAAAGCAAAATTAGGTAGACATGAGATTAGATATAATATTGAACATGTATATAACTACTTAAAGCTCCCCAGCATCGGTAATGGATGGTTACAAAATAAAGGTTTAGAAGATAACTAGTTGACATATCAATATCTATACATACGTCCGGACACTCTGTCAGTTCCGGGCCTAATGTTCACAGTCTTGGAATCTGAAGAGCCCTCCTGGAACACAAACTGCTCCTGCCGCTGTTCCGCAACAGTTGCCCCAGGCAATGGACTGCAGCGACGATGCTCAACGGTAGAGATGACGTGTTTACTGTACCCTGAAGATGTCTACCAGCCGCTGCATCGCACTTCTTGCTGCCGGAATACAGTTTGCTTTTTTGTTTGACGTTTGGGAGAACCAGTATTTGGTACACCACACTCTCCCCTCTCTACACCACCAGACCGCAAGTGCCAGCAGGTAGTGATACGTGCTAAACGGAACGGGGTTCCCTGTCTCAGACCTGGTGCTTGCGACTGAAAATCACCCAGAGAGCGACATCTGTACTGGAACACGAGGAAAAAGCCCCGACTAAACATCTACCCTAAACTATATACTACTAGGACACGTGACTTCTCGCCACCAAATCCACCCGGCCCTGACGCTATCGCTCTAACACTAAGGGAACTACTGACTACTGCGCTATTCCCCTAACCGGCCTAACGGCTCCATGTTACACCCCCGACCCTGAGCCTCGATTGTCTCCATCAGTCAAGGTGACCTGTCGTCCGTCCCCACATCGTCGCCCACCAAAAATTATCTACTCCGCTTCGGCCCTGTTGTCCTGGCTTGAACCCGGCGGGTTCATGACAGTCTTGATTTTGTCACCTGTTGAAAAACGTGAGGCGCGCACCATCAAGTTGACAGACGGTTTTGACAACAAGACGTGTGCTGGTGTCATCTGTACTGATATGTCACTGACCATCGCATCACACATTACACATGGGTTACAAGATGATGTTAGGAGTCACATAGGTCTAAGATATTTGGGTGCAAGTCACACAGATACAAAGAGATACATTTACAGCTCTAAATTTACTAAGTAAATTAAATGCAAGATATAGGCAGTGAAACAGTTGTACTTAAATCAAATAGTCACACTTTTTGTTAGTGATTTCTGACAGAGTCAACAACATGTGTGACCTCCATTGGTTAGCTCACTCTCTCTCACACACACACACACACATGTGTTTGCGCGCGCAGGGTGAAAAAAAGAAGGAAATAAGGGGGACTAGTTTCTCAGATACGTCTTCAACAGCACTTTCAGATTCCACATAAATAAGTAACGACTGTGAAGTTGCGCGTTGCTGCGTCTTGATAGTAACAATGTTCTCCAACTCATTTTTTTATTTTAATTTTATTCTTCTCTTCTGCATCTTTTTAGTAATTTACCATGCTCTTATACACTCCAGTGTCCCATTTTCCAAAATCAAAAAAGAAAAAAGTAAATGTTTATAATGTTAATCAGATTAGGTATGTAGTTAAACTTCATCGCTTGACTTTGTGATGACTGTCTTTGCTTCAGGTTCTGTGGCCCAGCGACAACAGTGACTGTACCATGTACATCTTCCCCCCGCCTGTCTGTCAAGACCCTGGGTCAGGCCGTGTGGTGGACAGGAGAGTGCTATACTGCTGTAATCACACTCTTCCCGGAGCAAGTTCACCTGCTACACACGGCGCCTCCCACACTCTTTGTCACCGGACCGCCCGGTACAGGTAAAACTGTGGTGCTGCTGCTGATGGCCATACAGTGGCTGCGGTGTGGTCACCACGTCTACGTTGTCAGCACCTGTATACAGAGTCGTGCAGCGTGCAGCATGTTGTATCACCTCTTGCTGCAGACAGTAAAGACACAACAGTCAGCAGGTGTGTCACCCGGTCAGCCTCACTTTCTGGACTATGATTTTAGCGATAAGAATAAACTGGATGAAGAAGTGGAGAAGGCCATCTGCCACTTGTCATTACTGGCGAGAAGCGGGTCCACCTACGTCATCGCCGACGAAGCGGGTCCGCTCTACAAGTGAGATATACAATACGTGTAATGATATCAAATACAAAGATAATGGTAGTTAGGGTTAATTAATATTCTGATAGTGATTAGACTAGGTCTAAACAAACGAATCATGTAAATAACATTTTAAAGAGTCTTTCATGATATTTAATACAGAAAGGATTTCACTAAGACAGTGAGGAGTGTAGTCAACGAAATGAAACATTTTGGTTAAAATACTTGAGTTGCATTCTTATGTTTGACAGGAAACACTTTGAGACTTTCTGTGAAAAGCTTCTGAAACGAGTTCAAAATCTCCATCTGTGGGCGGCAAGTTGTTACAATGGACACGCACCCGCCGGCTGGCAAGTGGAATATTTAACAAGACCCCTCCGCTCTCCACCGGCCGTCGTCAGGGTTGTCAATAGAGACAACATTATTCAGAAAGGGCAGTCTGTCTGCAGGTACAGTGAGCGAGGTGTGCCTGACCACACAGACGGCCCGCCAGTCAAACAAATACGTCACGAGTTGTCTCACTCAGGTGACTGGTCATTTAACTCGCCATATGACTGTGTCACGTGCGGTCGTGAGGTGGCCAGCTTCCTACACAGTCTCCGTGTTGGTGTTACGGGTAGGTGTGGGTATTGTGTAGGGTGACGGGAGGCTTAACTAAAATATCAAATAATGTAGTAAGTATTTAGGAACAGCAACAACAGCAAAGCAGGTAAGAAACACTTGATATACAAGACAGTGTTTTACATTATTACAATATATTACACTTGTATCATTCACGTCATCAACTTTTGATATTATAGTCTTTATTTATCTCTCTGTCGGTATAAACACACGACTGATTAAATGAACACACACTGAATGTCAACAGAGAATGTTCACACAATACCTACGACCATCGCCACCACCAGCAACAGGACAACACCGTCGTGCCTGCAGTGGAGAGACGTGCTGATGCTGATTAAAACATCTTGGTCTACAATTAGTGACGATATTGCTATTGTAAAGGGACTGAGAGAAGCGGGTATCCCAGTGCGGGTGATGACGGATGATGACATCGAGGACGTGGCCACGGCCCGCAGTGACGTGGTGTGGGTGACAGAGGAAAACCGTGTTCTTGGTCTGGAGAGAAAAGTCGTCGTGTGTGTGCGAGATTTTTTTTCACCCCATGCAAAGTCACAACGTAACTGTCTTCACTCTGTGTCCCGCTGTACGTCCCAACTTGTGATTGTCAGCGAAGACAAACCGTAATAGTGCAGGTGACACACACACACCTGTCACGTGTTGTAGTCTTGTGTCTATCTCTCTTCCATCAACACACGTCGTTTTTATGTTTTCTAGTATTTGTTCACTCCATCAAAAGATTGCTGAAACATAAAGTGTATATTTCTTTTGTGACAAGACAGCATGCTCTCATAAAAAACTTTGATTCAATAAACATTGTCACGGACCAGTTTGCGCCTCCGTGTGTTTCAGATTATTTTAACCCTTTGCGACTTACTGACTGCAAGTGTCTGTAAAATGTATGAAACAATAGATGAGAACATTAGATAGAAAGGGTTAACCGAACAGGATGTATTTGGTGAACCCGGTTTACCAGTAGGGTTTTTGAGGATACGAGGTAGAAAATGTACTCAGGCCCGGGATACAGAAGGAAGAAGACGAGCCTGAGTCACGAGTGTAAATGTCCCGAGTTGAGATTAGAGAGTAGAGCAGGGGAGTGGGCATCCACGCTGGATGCGGGCGGTGCTGACCACTTGTGATTAACCTCGCCTAGACGAGGTCTGACATATTTTTCTGTTATTGCTTGTGGAACTGTAATAGAACTCACGGATGTTTCAAAGTTGTGAACAAGAACGTATGAGACAAAGCTGTGTGAATTGGACAATATAGTTTAGAATACTAGTACAGCGTAACCTCGAGTTACAGGTTTTAATTGTATGGACTGAAAGAACTGAAGCCCTTCTGGATAAGGAAGAATCGCCTCCTAAGACCATTCCGTGATCGCCTTCACTTCAGCACTCAGCAGCACGTGGGCTAGGACCACCGTTAGTCCCGTGACGTCACCGTGCAGTACCTGCTGTGACCCCGGACACCGCCTGACGTCACGGCCAGTGTGTACGGCCTGCTGTGTCGTCAATCGCCGGGCGACCAAAAAGTTCTTACCCCCACCACAACCCTCGGGGAAGGATGAACCGTTTCCACAGGAAGGGTATTCGTGTTATTGGATTCCAGTTGGCTGGAGATGTGGAGGGCGACACCCTGAGATAGCGGGACGAGAAACTGAGTAACGTACACGATGATAGAGCGGTTATAAGACAGGTAATCAGAACTGGATCTTTGGGGCTAAACAGTAGGAGAGAGTGCAAGGAATGTATATTCATAGTTTGATTGTAAACTGTGACTATGTCGAGATTGATTGGGGAGTGCCCCGGATGTAAACACTGCGCCTATCGTTAGATGTTTGTTGCCTTTACAACACTCTGTTGATGCGAGTTGTTTACAAATAAGTATTTGTGTTGTAGTCTGTAAGTCCTGAGGCACTCGATAACGAAGTGAGCATGATGTGGGCAGCTCGACATGTTTAGACCTGATCCTTCTGTGTTTCACAACTAGTGTCTGCATGAATAACACACGGAGTCGTGTTGACTCAGTCTAGGGATGAACACAAGACGAGGGAGTGAATGGCATCACACTGTATCACAGTCTGAAATAAATTGTCCTGAAGAACGTAGTCAAGTCTGATGTCCTCTTGAGGAAGCAGTGTCTAGTAGCGCATGACTGTGTGTGTGTATATATATATATGTGTATATTTCTTTGTGCAGCCTGTCTCTTGGGTATGTTTATAAACAACACACCTTGTACATCTGATTGATGACAGATACGTACGTCAACGTTCCTGTTTTTTTTTTTCTCTCGGTCTTTGTCTCTTTATTTATTCTCTTCTCTTTTCATTGTGAGGTCAAGTGACATGACGTTCCTTCCACACATACCTTCAAACTCAGCTACATATGATGTCCACGTGTGGAGTGGTAAGAAAAGTATAAAATGTAGGTAGAGGTACTAGGAAACTAATAGATGACAGAGCTAGGGACACTATGGAATTTTTAGAGTCAAAAAGGTCTGAACAAACCAAAACAACCAGAATGAGGCTAAATGGGGACTAACAAGATACAAGGACCTTCCTCATGCGCATGTGGGGACAAATTAAATTAGTGTGGAGTGGAATAAAATGAAATGCTGGAGTGAAATGAAAACAAACTAGAAAAGGAAAAACTGAAACATTTCTAAGACAAATGCAGACTGGCACCAAGCCTTAACAACTGCCTCCACCATCCAAAAGAACTGAGACACAAGACACGTTCATTACTAACATCAGTAGCAACCCAGACTCTAGACTAAAACAAGACTGAAAACAGATAATAACTAGATTTAAAAAAAAGAGATATACACCTATAGAAAGGAGACACTCAACCGTCTAAAACCAAGACAAAAAGACAAACAAAACCAAAACCATGCACCACGGCGGACCAGACAGGCACAGACAGCAAGTAGCAGCAAAGAAAAGAGTGAGAGAGAGGTCACCGGCACAGTCCACCACCAAAACTAAATTTAACCACTTTAACCAACCACTAACTTTATACATAAGATAGATGTGACCGCTATCACTATCCACAAGATAACTGCGACCACTAGCTCAGGATATTGTAAAACAGGGATGCAGCAGGTGGCAGCAAGAACCATCGTCCTTGACATTCATGATTGTCCACAAGTCATGGAGATGAATGATGACTCACTGATGCTGAGAGGGACCTCATCTTGTTTTCTGCCGATGGTGGGGAGAGGTGATGTAAGGCTGACTTGCTGGTGGACCATCTGACAACTGAGATGAGGAACAAGCACAATGCTTTGTCACTGATTTGTCTGACAGGACTTTTGTCTCTCCTACCTTCTTGTCACTCTTGAATGTCTGAACTTGACCAGCTGCTTAGTTTAGGAGTCGACAAGACGACTTGACGACGGACTAGATAGTATTTTATATATATACCGGTGTAATGTACACGAGTACATTGAGTTTGCCGTGAACTGTTCAATAAATGTCGATTGATAACATTCAGAGCGTCTCTAACAACATCTGCTTTCGTCTTGATGTGTGCTGTCGTCAGAAGGCTTTTCGTCTCTTCGATAATTCAGGCGACATCAGTTTATTCAGACACCTGTAGAGACATCTCCACCTGTCCGCTGTGTTGAAACCCAGACCACTGAGAAATACAATTTGTCGTTTATTTCATCGAGAGATGTGTTGTTGCTTGTAAACATTGGAGTTGACTTGTGATAGGGAGAAGGTAGAAGAGGAGAAACACGAAGAGAGCTGTGTCATGAGATAACTAGGACTTAGCCTTATGACCACAGGGTTGGTGCTGCACTTCAAAATATTATTTTTCTGTCACACGGAAAACGAAATGATGAGAGTGATGTCCCTTCGCTTAACTGGCAATAGTGCACCAGCTGTTTGTTGTTTTGTCTCGTCTGTTGATCTACGCCGAGTTTTGTTCTCCTACTCATCTGCGATTGTTTGTTGCTTACCTACTCATCTCTGATCTTTGTTGTCTCCTACTCACCTGGGATGTGTGTTGTCTCCTACTCATCTGCGATGTTTGTTGTCTCCTACTCATCTACCTTGTGTATAGACCTAGAGATTGTATATATATATATGAGCCAGTAGTCACATATACCCTGCGGGATGTAGTGCCTGCTCGGGAATACTTACATACCAATGATGTCATACACAGGAGTGTGAAGGGTCGCCATGTTTTATCACCAGGTAGCCTACAGGTGTGTCTCACTGACTACACAACTCTCTTCCTTCTGATCGTTGTAAGGCAGCCTGGGTAAGTTGTTTGTTGTTTGTTTGGTTATCGCTATGTTATTTTACTGTTAGTTAAAGGTTGACTACCGTTCTTTTCACATCGTTGTTGTCAGCTTTTCTTTGTAGATGAAAGACACAGCTCGTTAGCGATGACCTTTTGTTGCCTGCTTCCTGAGTGAGCGGAGTTATCTTCATCGGTAGCATCGCCTCTTTCTTTAGGTTTAGTACTCGGTCTGTCATCTCACTTCTTGTGATGTGAACTGTCGAAAACAAACACGTGACTTTGTTTGCTGGATGAGGTCTACTTTGCTTTTACATTTTATTGGCTGCCTTCTGTCACTGTCGCCCCTCTATTCCTTGGGATTCTGTAGTTTTCTGGGATGATATGCTCAGCGTACGTTCGCTGGTGCTGCATTCGAGATTTTTTTAGATAACTTTTTGTTAAAAAGAAACATCAACATACAAGACAAGAACAACCAGCACACAGCGCAGTTCACCGCTCTAGCCACGTGACCTAAGACACAGGACAGCTGCAGTCCAACACACAAGTGACATGTCTAGTCTCAAGTTACACATGTGTTGACTCTATCAAAACACATCGCGAAAAGGTTTTCTTTAGTCAAACAGATCATCGACACACACAGGTACACACGGGTTTTATCTTCGCCCTCATCATCGCTTTCCTGAGAGACGACACTCGCTGTCCGCCTTCATCCTCCATCCACATGACGTCACTGAGGACTAACATGACGTCAGCAATGGCTGATTGTGAGACTTCTGTCCTGACATGTCACGGTCAGGGTATAGTGTGTGTTGTGACAAGATGTTGGCAAACTGTAACAGTGTCATGTGATCGGTGTAGGTATTGTATTCTGTCATTGGTATTTATTGTTATTTCTGTGTGGTGTATGTATATTGTCAGCCTGGTGTTTGACTGTTGTAACAGTGCGCACGTGGTGCCTGTGGGTGACGTCACTGTTAAAACTTTTTTAACCACTTAACAACTGTTTGCACATGTTTTAAACTAACAACAACAATCATTATTCAAACACTCATTGTGGAACGTGTGGCGACATTTATAAAGGATGTGAAACAACATTTGTACATCGTGTGAATGTGTTTGTGTCAAAAAGTTAAACGTGTAACATGTGTTGTATAAGTGAGCCGCTAGTGTTTGTTGTGTTTACATCAATGAATCTCTTAACTCAGTGAAGTGGGTTATGATGGACAACTCGCGTCTGTATTTAGTCTAAGAGTTCTGTCCCCTTTGTTTACCACAGGCAGTAAACAATATCACACTAAACACTTTAGTGCACGGCACTGACATTACAGTCTGCTGAGGCACTTTGATAGCACGTGTACAACATATAGACACATTGACACAAATATCACTCTGGTAGCCTGACACATTGACACAGATATCACACTGGTAGACTGGCACATTGACACAGATATCACACTGGTAGACTGACACACTGACGCAGATATCACACTGGTAGACTGACACACTGACACAGATATCACACTTGTAGACTGACACATTGACACATATATCACACTGGTAGAACGACACATTGACACAGATACCACACTGGTAGACTGACACACACACGGATATAATGACACATTAGCACACACACACCTCTGTAACAGAGAACTAGTTGACACTTGTTTTTGTGTAAACAGAAACACGGACCTCGTGGAGCTAAAATCTGTAATGACGTCATGTCTATCATTAGCATTTATCATTAAGGCTCACATCGTCACTGTCATCACTGTCATGTACAACACACCTGAATGTAAATTCTAACCCAGACTGAGAGTAGAAGAGGACAAACACTAAAAGAAATTGTTGATGTAAGAGACTGACAAACGACTACAGCAGGTGACAGGTGTGTCAGTGTCAGTGTCAGTCATCTTCAGTCGGCTTGTTGTCAGGGGAGACAATCACAAGTTGTGATGTACAGCGGGACATGAGGTCAAGTCGGGGAGTGGCAGAGTAGTAGTGTTGAAACAACTTAGAACTAACAAAATCGTCTTAGGGTTCTCCAGACACACGACGATTTTCTCTCCAGACCATGAACACGATGTCCACCCGCCACCCACACCACTCACTGCGGGCCGTGGCCACGTCCTCGATGTCATCGTCCTTCGTCTCCCGCACTGGAATACCCGCTTCTTGAGTCCTGTGACCACACCCGACTGACCACGAACGTCATACCAGTACAACACCAGCACGTCTCTCCACGTAGACAGGTGGTGTGCCGCCGATGTAGAGGTTAATGCTGTAGATGTTGTTGTGCTGCTCTCTGTCAACATGGATATTAAACAATAGCATGTGACGTCATCACGTAAACTGAGAGACACACGTCACTACACACACTGTCTTTTTTACAAGACTGTTTCTCACGCGTTCGTTATTTATCACACAGGTAAGTGTTTAACTGTAAACAACGTTACACTACACAATACCCACACCTACTGTAACACCAACACGGAGACTGTGTAGGAAGTGGCCCACCTCACGACCGCACTTCACACATTCACCTGGCCAAGCGACCTGAGTGATCCTCGACCTCGGTGATAACAGTCGTCTGACTGGCGGGCCGTCTGTGTGGTTCGGACACACCTCGCTCACTGTACGGCTGTACGTAACGGTGCTCAGTGATCTTCTCGTCCTGCTCGACTTCCCTGACGACGGCCGGAGGAGAGCGGAGGGGTCTGGTTAAATATTCCACTTGCCAGCCGGCGGGTGCGAGTCCATGATAACAACTTGCCGCCCACAGATGGAGATGAGGAACTTGTGTCAGCAGCTTGTCACACAAAGTCTGGAAGTTCTTGATTCTGTAGCGACGACTGTAACATAGGATGTAGCTACACGCGTTACACTGTGTACTGTTAGTAACGTGTGATTTTGTTGTGTTATAATGTGCATCGTTACCAATGATGTCATCAAGTAAGTGATGTCACAATAATGACACGTGTTGCAACACAATGTGTGTAACAGCCGATGCTTCAAAACAAATCTATGTTTTACAAACACATCACCTCCATCAGTGTCACAACTGTTGAGGTAAACATCACCTGTTAAGCACCAAAAAGTTTTAATCCAAGTATAAATACAGACAGCATCTACCTGTGTGTCTATCATCACATCACACGCTGTACAACTTGTCGCGTGCTCAGCGATTGTGCTGTCATCCTTGTATACCTCCCATACTGAGCTCGCCCATCGTTAGGTGTTGTCTTCACGCTTTTGTCCTCTCTTTGTCTTACGTCTTGCGCGCGCGCGCACAGCTTCCTTGATGCGTCATTTTACTTTTTCTTCTTTGACGTCATGGGTAGTCGTCATCAAGTAACACGGTGACTGGACCGTGGCCTGACAGTCAGAGTTTTCATTTTTGTATCACCGATCTGCCACAAGCCGTTTTGGTAAGTGGAGATCCATTCTGTCGGGTTCCACACATTCTAGTCTGTAAGGGCTTTGGGTGGCGGTGGAAGTGCAAGTGAGAGAATCCTTTTATGTTCAAAGCCATAGTCCGATGTTTAATTGCAAGACTTGTACTTTGTTAGGTTAACGTTCGTGATCGCCGGGTCGCGACGCTTGTAGCGCGTACTCGTTTCCCGTTGTATGGATTTGTGTAAGATCAACATTAGATTTTTGACGATCTTAGGATTAGTCCGATGGTCAGATATATGTGTCGGTGTGAAAATATTGTTTTAGAAATTTGAGCAGTTTCGGGACACGCCTGTTGATTGTAAGAATTGTTTATCCACAGGCTTATTATTTTTTGTTCTTCTTCACTCTTCCACGTGTTGTTGTTTTTCGCTCTTCCTTCGTGTCACCGTGTCTTCACATCCTTTGTTCGCGTTGCTGTCCGTCTCGTGTCGAGCGTCCACCCTGCACCATCATCAGCATCTCGTCGGCGAGTGAACTCGCGACTCTGCTGCACCAGTGTGCGGAAAGGCTTTCGACTGAACACCTAGAGCAGAATCTTCGAGCAGGAGCTCACGTGGCCAGTGGCCGGCCCACGTCATCGCATCTGGACGAGAAGACAGAGGGTGGGGGTACGTCGTTAGAGCGGCAAGCAAGGCCAGAGGCGGCTGCCGTCTGTGGACATCTTCAACGGACTTCTAAACCGTCACCCTGCAGTGCATGCGGATGATGTATTGTAATACGGTGAGTGAGACTCACCTGTGCACCAGGGCAGCTGATTTATCTTATTTTAATTTATCTATTTTTGGTTTGTTGGATTGTTCGCGCCTGATCTATATTTGTTCATGTGAGAGTGTGGAATGTTTGATTTCTGATTCTATCAGTATTATTTTTGTGGCTAATAAATTAGTTTTGTTTGTTACGTGAATTTTGTCTTTGTCATTTCTGTGTATGGTCTGCGCTCAGTTGAAGTTCGACTGGCTTCGTCGCGGTCACGCGACAGTATTCACACCAGTGTGGACTGGTTATTATTTGACTGTCTTGACTGTGTAGAACCACAATGATGTCCATCTACGGCCTTCTGGTGTCCCATCGACTGTCAGCCTCTTTTATCTATTTGCCAGAGAGAAAGTCATCAGGTGGAGTCATCTCTATCCTTTCAACTTCACTATCTTGTTTATTCTTTTCAACGACGGAGGATTTTATCAGACACAAAACTATTTCCAAGTTTTGTTTAATGTACACTATGCATGTTATCCGTGTCCGTGTCTGTGTTCTTATTATTGTGTCTGCGCATTATTATTATCATCATCGTCGTCGTCGTCCTCGTCGTCGTCGTCGTCATCATCATCATCATCGTCGTCATCATCATTCTTATTACTCTCGACTGCGAGTGGTTACATGTTCCTCCAACAACATTTTTCATCTCTTTAAAAGCTTAGCTAGTTAACTTAGGAATAAATGGAACGCAGACAGAATTTTCCTTCCAAAATTACGAGCAGGCAGTACAGACTTGACACAAATCCTTGTAATTAGCTTTAAGTATTTTAATTACATAAAAAACATGAAGAGAAAATCTGAGATATACAGTCAACACACCATCGGCATGTTAAAGTGACATGAAAGTTAACTATCACAGTCAAAGTTGTGTCAGTCATCCAGGGAACAGTGGCAGAGAGAACAACAGTCACAACAACAAGCGGAAGCAGGATGTCAGGATGAAACCACAATCAACATACACAACAAAAGCAGGTAATCAGCAACATCAAACACATCCTGAAGAACATCGTGTACAGAAAAGTAAAACAAAGTGACAAGGGAAAAGCGCTTGAAGCTATAAAATAAAATTGTGACATTTTTATGAGATAAAATAATACACAATACATAAAAATAAGTTCGTGATATGATAAATGCACAAGACCACACAGGTGGCGGTTGTGGGGTGGAGTCTTTATGTTCCGGAAGCTGGTTGTCAAGGGGAGACAACCACAATTTTCCACGGATCGTTGCCACGTTCTCGATGTCATCATTCTTCATCACCTTCATGGGAATGTTCTGTCAATCCATCGAATATTCCCCAGCTGTCAGTCACAGCAGCCCAGTGTACCATCAATGTGTCTCTCCACTGCACACAAGGCGATGTCGTGCTGTTGCTGATGAGCGTCACTGTCGTCAGCGTTGCCAGACGATTATCTGCTTTCTCTTCCCCACGTGTTAAGCACATTAGATAGGGTTCAGAATGTGAAGCATCTTTTATACCAAGAAATTTTCGTATTTCTTTGATCGACTTGTTTGTAACCTGTAGTAAATATTGGGACAAGGAAGGGGACAGAAAGACATCAGTTTCCAGACAGTTTGAGGGTAGCGACCATCTACCCATCTTCAGATCGCTGGTATGTCAAAGACCACAAAACAATACAAGTGCTGACAGAAAATTCAAATTCATGTTGGACATCTACAACTACACACCCACTGATGACATTGTTCACTGTCCTACAGGAGAGGAAGCAGTAAAGCTGGCATCTGATGAAATCCTCTCAGATTGGCTAAGCGAGTCTGACTGTTTAAACATTGACTGAAGGACTAGAATGTCTTGTCCAGAAACCTTGTCTGGTCATCGGAAAGTGGTTTGGGTAGACAGGAGGCAGGAAGTAGCCACTAGAGTCAAGATGAGGGAAAGCGGCCTCAACCCATTGAATTCAGTCTGTCTCCACAGTCTGTGTTAGTAACATCCAAAAACAGCATTAATAAGGCAGTAAATTATTTTTTAAATTAAAAGATTTTTAGTAATAAAACCACATAATCTGCCATCTAATGCTATCACAGTTTATGTATTAGACATCGACGCTGGTACAGTATACTAAAGAATTTTCACTTTTTATCAGACTGAAAAGTTTTAACAGACAAATTCAGTAACACAACTGTAGCTCGCCCATGACAAACATGACGAAACAGAAAAAAGTATAAATATAAAACCGGCATAATGTCTGTCTCTGACACAATCCGTCTCTTCACTCTAATCTTAAATAAACCTTAAAACTCAATCCTTAGTCGTGTAACCTAACAAGGCTGGCCAAATTGTAACCCAAACCAAGAAAGAAAACACAATCTACCTCTAGTTGTAGCCTTATCAAAGGTAGTCTAATAAGGGGACACAACTCCACTCATCACTCCCCAATGTCTGCTCAGCTTTGCTTCCCTTTGTCCAATGAAGTCATGGACGATACTTTCGTTCAAGCTTTTATTAAACCATTTGAGAGGGATGTCTGAATTATCCAAAGCAAACATAGTTTGTGATGTTATGAATCTGTGTCACGATCATCTACTATCACACTATGCTGCGTTTCTATCGTTCGCTTTTCCCAGATATAAACATCTTCCATCGCGGCACAGTTCAAGGTCTAAGGTCATCGATTGAATTATGGTGAATGGAGATTATCATGGGAATACATTCGGGGTTACATTTAAAAAAAAAAAAAGGAAACCTGTCACACTACCTGTAGGTATCCTTTCGCGTGTAGTGTCACGTGGTACGTGTCGGTAGTTCCCAAGGCCTGCACTACACAGCACTACACACTACACAGCACTACACAGCAGGCATGTAGGTGTGTCGCCACTGCATCGATCACACAACTGGCTTCGGCGCCATTTTGATACAAGGAGCAGACATGAAGAATGGAATAGTTTGCGATGACAGCGATGATTTTCTCAGGTGACACAGTCTTGCTGTTGTGACATTAACGACACTGACAAATGTCTGTGACAGAAGGCGCGGCGTCTGTGCGTGTCGTCTACGTGGCAGTCGCTGTGTCAGGATGTACTTGCTGCCCTGACAACCATTCCACACCTGACTGCTGCCCGGGTGCAAATGGGCTTCCGTAGAATAATTAAGTGCGCATATATAAGCCCCGGGCTGCCACAATCATTATTTATTTATTACTGTTTTCTTAAAAAGCAGCTGCCGAGGTATATTTTACTATACATGATTTGCTTTTTAATTAGTGATCACGAAGTTTTTGCTGACCTGACAGGTGAGTCGTTAATTGCGAGCCTGCGTCTGCGTTGTGTCCGTTTGGCAGAAAGTTAATGTCGCTATAAGGTGCAAGGAAACTGAGAGACATGTCTATTCCCAGTATACACTGAAGCCCTTGTATTCTGGAATTTATTTTTCTTTCATTCTTCTCCTCCTCCACCCTACCCCGCCTCAAAAAAGCTAGTACCAAACTGGATTAACGATTTATTGCGTTTGAGAGCAACTGGCAACTATCCGATTTGATGTGTTTCATCCCTTATCCCTCTGCGATCGCCTTTCCCTCCCCACAGTTAGCAAGATTTTGTCGTTGACGCCTCCCACCCGCCCAATGACTTGTGTCTCATGCCCTCTGGGGTCAGGTACAGAGCTTCTGTATGTACACAGGCCTGTATGTTGCAAACACAAACTTTCACAATTTATACTTTATGCACGTCTTTAAAGAAAATTTATTGAAAGAAGTAAAGGAAATTGGATCTCGAAGAACCACCATTTTCTCTGATTATTGACTTCTTTAAGAACATTTATTTTCCATAAACACATTACATTACATATATATATAAAACAGAGCTAGTGGTCACATTATTTGTGTATAGACCTAGTAATTGTGTCTATATAATACAGCCAGCGGTCACATATACCCTGCGGGGGTGGAGTGCATGCTCGGGAATACCTACATACAAAAGATGTCATACACAGGAGTGTGAAGGTCGCCATGTTTTATCACCAGGTAGCCTACAGGTGTGTCTCACTGACCTCCACAACTCTCTTCCTTCTGATCGTTGTAAGGCAGCCTGGGTAAGTTGTTTGTTATTTGTTTGGTTATCGCTTAGTTATTTTACTATTAGTTAAAGGTTGACTACCGGTCTTTTCACATCGTTGTTGTCAGCTTTTCTTTGTAGATGAAAGACACTGCTCGTTAGCGATGACCTTCTGTTGCCTGCTTCCTGAGTGAGCGGAGTTATCTTCATCGGTAGCATCGCCTCTTTCTTTAGTTTTAGTACTCGGTCTGTCATCTTACTTCTTGTGATGTGAACTGTCGAAAACAAACACGTGACTTTGTTTGCTGGATGAGGTCTACTTTGCTTTTACATTTTATTGGCTGCCATCTCTCACTGTCGCCCCTCTATTCCTTGGAATTCTGTAGTTTTCTGGGGTATGCTCAGCGTACGTTCGCTAGTGATGGTTTAGAGATCGTTAAAATCTTTTTTTTTTGACACTTTTTTGTTAGAAAAAAGAAGAAAACATACAACACGAAAACAACCAGCACACAGCGCAGTTCACCGCTCTAGCCACGTGACCCAATACACAGGACAGCTGCAGTCAAACACACAAGTGACATGTCTAGTCCCAAGTTACACATGTGTTCACTCCATCAAAACACATCGCGAAAAGGTTTTCTGTAGTCAAACAGATCATAGACGCACAGAGGTTGTCACGCGCTTTATCGTCGCCCTCATCATCGCTTTCCTGACAGACGACAGTCGCTGTCCTCCTTCATCCTCCATCCGCATGACGTCACTGAGGGCTAACATGACGTCAGCAATGACTGATTGTGAGACTTCGTGTCATGACATGTCACGGTCAGGGTATAGTGTGTGTTGTGACAAGATGTTGGCAAACTGTAACAGTGTCATGTGATCGTGGTGTAGGTATTGTATCCTGTCATTGGTATTTATTGTTTATTTGCTGTGTGGTGTATGTTTATATTGTCAGCCTGGTGTTTGACTGTTGTAACAGTGCGCACGTGGTGCCTGTGGATGACGTCACTGTTACAACTAGTTTAACCACTTAAGTTTGTGCCTGTTTTAAACAAACAACAACAATCTTTATTGAAACACTCATTGTGAAACGTGTGGCGACATTTATAAAGGATGTGAAACAACATTTGTACATCGTGTGAATGTGTTTGTGTCAAACAGTTAAACTTGTAACACGTGTTGTATAAGTGAGCCGCTAGTGTTTGTTGTGTTTACATCAATGAATCTCTTTACTCAGTGAAGTGGGTTTTGATGGACCACTCGTGTATGTAGTTAGCTCAGAGTTCTGTCCCCTTTGTTTACCACTGGCAGTAAACAATATCAGACTAAACACTTTAGTGCACGGCACTGACATTACAGTCTGGTGAGGCCCTTTGACATCACGTGTACAACATATAGACACATTAACACAGATATCACACTGGTAGACTGACACATTGACACATACATCACACTTGTAGACTGACACATTGACACAGATATCATACTGGTAGACTGACATACCTACGGATATGTTGACACACTACCACGCACACGCCTTGATGAAGCTTGTTGTTGTGTAAACAGAGACACGGACCTCGCGATGTAAAAAACTGTAATGACGTCATGTCTATGACATCATATGGTCATGACGCGGTGATAGACTGAGAGTAGAAGAGGACAAACACTAAAAGACAATTGTTGATGGAAGGGACTGACACACGACTACATCAGGTGACAGGTGTGTCAGTGTCAGTCACCTTCTAGCGGCTAGTCTTCAGGGGCACACAATGACAAGTTGTGACGTACAGCGGGACATGAGGTGAAGTCGGGGAGAGCTAGGGTTGTACCGTTCTAACAACTTATATCTAAACAAATCGTCACCAGGGTCGTCCACACACACGACGACTTTTCTCTCTAGACCAAAAACAAGACGTCCATCCGCCACCCACACCACGTCACTGCGGGCCGTGGCCACGTCCTCGATGTCTTCATCCGTCATCATCCCCACTGGGATACCCGCTTCTAGCAGTCCAGTGACCATACACGAGTGATCACTAACGTCATCCCAGTACAACACCAGCACGTCTCTCCACTGTAGACAGGGTGGTGTGCCGCTGGTAGAGGTCAATGTTGTAGATGTTGTTGTGCTGCTCTCTGTCAACATGGATATAAACGATAGTATCGTGACGTCATCACGTAAACTGAGTGACACACGTCACTAACACACTGTCTTATTTACAAGACTGTTTCTCACCGTTCGTTATTTATCACACAGGTAAGAGTTTAACTGTAGACAACGTTACACTACACAATACACACACCTACCTGTAACACCAACAGGAAGACTGAGTAGGAAGCAGGCCACATCAAGACCGCATGTCACACAGTCACCTGGAAATCGACCTGAGTGACCCTGACCTCGGTGATACAGTCGTGTGACTGGCGGGCCGTCTGTGTGGTCGGCAACACCTCGCTCACTGTACGGTTTTACATGACGGTGTCTGGTGATCTTCTCGTCCTGCTCGACTTCCCTGACGACGGCCGGAGGAGAGCGGAGGGGTCTGGTTAAATATTCCACTTGCCAGCCGGTGGGTGCGTCTCCATGGTAACAACTTGCCGCCCATAGATGGAGACGAGGAACTTGTGTCAGCAGCTTGTCACACAAAGTCTGAAAGTTCTTCATTGTGTTGCCAACACTGTAACACAATTCAATTCAATTCAATTCAATTTAACTTTATTATCTCACTAGGAGAAATTAAAAGACGTGGTAAAACAACTGGCTGATAATAAAACTTAGAATAAAAACTTAATAACAACTTAATTCCACTCAAACTATACAGTCCATGTAAATACCCGACTAAATAAGAAACAACACTAAAACTATATTCCCAAAACCACACACCCACACCCTCACACTCACAAATCCTTCCAACACTTATTCAGTAAGACAACAGACTGGTGTATAAAACTATTCCGAGAACGGGCAGTGGAAGCTCTGGGTACAATAAAACGTCTCTTGGACGGAAGAAGGTTATAATATTGAGCTAAAACATGTGTTCTATCTTTCACAATCACTCTCGCTTTCCGTACTACTCGCCTCTCATACAACTCACTCAGACACTCCTGCCTCTCCCCAATCACCTTCCCACTCACCCTCACAACTCTATCTAACACAGGATGTAGCTACAAGCGTTACACTGTGTACTGTTAGTAAAGTGTGATTTCGTTTGTGTAACGTGTAATATTGTTACCAATGATGTCATCTAGTAATTGATGTCACAATAATGACACGTGTTACAACACAATCTGTGTAACAGCCGATGCATTAAAACAAACACAACACAACACCTCCATCAGGTGTCACAACTGTTGAGGAAACATCACCTGTTAAGCACAAAATAGTTTTAATCCAGTGAATGCAGACAGCATCTACCTGTGTGTCTATCATCACATCACACGTTGTACAACTCACCTCAACTCACTCATTACTTCATCAGCGATGACGTACAACGACCCTCCGATCGCCGCCTGTGACAAGTCGTTGATGGCCTCCTCCACGTGTTTATCGTCATTAAGGTTGTACAGCAGGAGGTGAGGCTGACCGGGTGACACACCTGCTGACTGTTGTGTCTTTACTGTCTGCAGCAACAGGTGATACAACATGCTGCACGCTGCACGACTCCCCCACCACGTACTGACAACGTAGACGTGGTGACCACACCGCAGCCACTGTATGGCCATCAGCAGCAGCACCACAGTTTTACCTGTACCGGGCGGTCCGGTGACAAAGAGTGTGGGAGGCGCCGTGTGTAGCAGGTGAACTTGCTCCGGGAAGAGTGTGATGACAGCAGTATAGCACTCTCCTGTCCACCACACGGCCTGACCCAGGGTCTTGACACTCACACGTGGAGGACATGTGCATGGCACACTCACTGTTGTCGCCGGACCGCAGAACCTGCAACAAACAAATGTTGGATACTTGAGCTCATCTTACTGTTAAAATAAACGTCACATCAGCTGATGTGACCAACCCTGTATATTGAGTGATGTACATTATTTACTACAAGTGGTTTGTTACATTCAGTTATAATGTTTTTTTGTCTTGACGTACTAACGTCCTTCTCTGATAAGAAACAAAACCAAAAAGTGAAAGTAGTGACTACATTCTGTCTAACACCAATCTAACAATCTAACACCAACCCGGCAACCGTGAAAAAGTAGCTTTTGATAACTTTGTGAAAATAGTTTAGCTGAGTGAATAAACAAACTAACCTGACATTACTGTTACAAACTGTACAGAATCTTCATAAAATATTTACAGTAAAACCTCGATTTCACGTTTCTCAAGTGATCGCCATAATAAACGTTACATGGAGGAAACACTTTATTTACTTCAGATGACACCCAGACATGGAGACAGTATGACAGACCCCGCATGTCACAATCCTGTGTAAACATATCACGATGTCAAAGTCCAACAGGTGAGCAGCAAAGTTGTGACCGTGTGTAGACAAGACTTGATGTCCCCGTGGGGAGGAACTCATCCAAGGTGGCCTGTCCTGTGAGTTGTGCTGATGTTTAAATCACGTGTTCCGCACGTGGCACGTTTCCCAACATTCCGCTGCCCCCAGGGACCTGAAGGCCAACTTCCCTCACGTGACCAGCGCTGTGAGGGCTTTAGACACTTGGTGGTGGACCTGTTGATTCTCAATAGTCGTCGTCGTCACTTCCGGCGCAGACATGAACTCCATCACTGTGTGTCAAAACCGCAGATTCCTCACATATTTCGTCAAGAGTAAATACACCGAAAGTTTCCAACATCTCCTCTCAAGTTACGAAACTGTCCAAGTTGACATCAGATGCACCAGAGGTTACTCTGTCCCAATCATCTCGTAGAACTTCATCATTCAGACTCACATCGTCAGTATCATCACCGTCATGCACGACGTCCGACACACCTGACTGAACATTAAAACCAACCTCGGCGATACAGTCCTCATAGTTGATGAGTTAACTGCTGTTCATGATGCAGCCACAAAGTTCATGACCCTTAAGAGGTCAATGTTCATATCGAAACGTACGCCGAGGTCAAGTAGGGTCACAAGTTTGTATACGATCTTTGCATGATAGAAATATTTGAAATTCTGGTTGACCTCGTAATTCGTTCTTTACTTCTTTTACCCTCATAAAATTTTATTCCTCGCACTTTTAGTTTTGTCAAGCAACAAAGTAAAAACTAAGCGAGTGTCGTCGACATTGTAGATATTTCTGTGTAGCCTTGTAAATACTGCGGCAGGTCTCAGTCTCCCAGTGACTGACGATGTCGTGAGGAGGTGAAAGTATAAATACGATACCCACACAGTCACACACACTGAGTACCACTTCTGTCCCTCCCTGCACACGCGGGTAGAAGCCAAATTGCCGCAGACATCAAACAAGTCAAAGACAGACGACAGTGAGCCGCGGGTCATGCTACAGAGTAGCGCCCCCTGATTGTGTACATCGTTTGGAAGATTTTGTTTGTAAATTTACTTTTCAATAACAATGTTTGTCATCAGCAGCAGTTCGTATATTCGTTATATGTGTGTGACACACAATAAAGGTCAGAATGACATTTTAATGTGACGTGTAGCACGTGCCGTCTTGTAACATCCGTCAATGTTCGTGTAGTCGGACCACCCGGTGATTAGGACCAACATAATGAAGTCCCAATAATGTCCCATTCACCGGAATCGACTGTATGTGCTGGAGTTTGTTTGTTAGTGTTTTATGTGGTGCCACCAAATAAGACTGCATTAAGACAGTTTGCTGTGAAAGGGCTAGCAACATTCGTGATGCTGTGTGTCACCCTGAACATCAATCTCAGTAAGACCGTCTATAGGGCCACCTTTCATTGTGATCAAAACAGAGGAAGTGATAAACACAATTGTCACGAAAGAAAGTAAGTCAAGGATTTACATCAAAAGGATAAAGAGGATGGAGAGACGATAGTAACATGAGAAGAAAGAGAAGAAAACGAGAATTAGGAATGTGATGTCACAGTCATACTAAGGTAACACAGCTATAGACTACACATCTTGTAATGAGTCTAATATTAACGATAAGCAGTTTATATGTGAAACTAACATGTCTGACAACTAACTGCATTCCCAGTGAGGGACTGTTCTTTTCTGTCTCAGCCCAAGGAACTAGTTTTGTTCTGTTTAGTTTAGTTTAGTTTACTTTACTTTAAAGTTGTTAACATTGTGTGTCTGATGTATCTGCCTAATATGTTCACATTACAAACACCAGGCACTATGACATGCGCATGAATCTCGCTGTCTTAGACTGGAATGAACATGTTGATAGAGCTTCTACTTCAAATGACAACAAAGCAAGTGTACAGCACAACCGGAGACAACTTGGACAACGCACTTTAAAAAAGAAAACTTATAAACTAGTAGAGAATATCTGTAAATGTGTCGTTGAACAATACAAATTTGATTCCGAACATGAAGAAAACACGTGAACTGAAACAGACAGTAGTTCTGATGTACATCTGCAAATGAATAATATAATTTAAATAACAAAATCCAACCATCATTGAGAAATGATATAATAATCTACCATCAATATTTGAACTTTCACAACTGATATTGTACTTACCACGGTACAGCTCTACACCGACAAATGCATTGTCTCTATAGACATGTTTAGTCCAGTCTAAAACCTTATGTTATAACGGATTTTGGATTTGCGTATTCACCTTGAAGGTTTCTCTAGTACGTCACCAACGTCTCACGGCAGCCATGGCCCTAGGTCATGTGACCGTCGTGACGTGAATGGTCTTTAATTAGCGAACACACGCTTGAATCGACGACTGCTCACACGTAACCTCTGTCTGTCGGTCAGTTTGCCAGCGCGTCTGCCCGTGTCGTGAATAGAGAGGAAGTGTAAAGCCACACTATAGCCGTGTTACTACACTTTCGTGACATCACCACACTGCTAGTCTGCTCCGTTTTACTTTAGGTCTTCCTCATCTTCAACATCAGTGATGCCCAACCTTTTTCGGCCTGCGGGCCATATCCATTTCGGACAGCCGTGTCGCGGGCCACTTCACCGCAAAAATACAAAAAGGAAAAAAAATAGAGCAGATACCATTTTTTTATTATTAAAACAAGGTGTACTTACCATTAATTATGTAGTAAATAGTGGGATATTTGAAGTTGTTTTCCCGAAACCAACTTCTGAATGTCCGGCTGCATCGTAGAGACACCAAGTCGGAGCACTGAATCGAAATGTTCGTCCATCGAAAAAAAGATTGAGAGACGCCCCTACGTGGGGATAAATATTTCTTCTCTTTTTTTCCGTTTTTTTAAGGTCTTCTTTTATTACAAACATGCCGATTTCCTGCACTGTGGGCAGAAGTTTCGCGGGCCGGATGGCACCGCGTCGCGGGCCGGATATGGCCCGCCAGCCGTAGGTTGTGCATCCCTGTTCTACATGAAACCTTACTGTCTTCACTGCCGATAGTTGACGATTTCTGAGACGAGAACTTAGAGAGATCTTCATCTGTCATCCAACTACAGACCTTGATGTACATCACAGTGTGTACACGTGTAAAGGGTTTTGAATAAACATTTATTTTACTATTCTTTACCTTGCCACCAGTGTCTTGTACACCTCAGGTGTCATGAGACTGTCAGGTCCAGCCCCAGCCACACGTCGCTGCCACCAGTGTCCGAGTTCACTCAGCACTTGACTACTGACGTCACACGGGGTCTTGGGGTCAGACAGCTGATCACAGCACAGACACAGACCAGCGATGTCAGCGGGGTCTGTTGTTCCCAGACACCGACACAGGCCCTGTAACAGAATCACTTGATTTGTAGAGAAATGAACCCAATATGGAAAAGATTTCAGCGGACATATTTACTAGCAGAGACACACTTTATATCGTTAGTTTACAACAGAGTGACCGAGTCTTACAATGATATTGTCGTTCTTACAAAGTGTCAGGAGGGTGAATGTCGGTGATGTTTGAACGTGATTCCATAAGTTGTACAACACCTGTCTGAACATGGTGAACCACTTATAAATACATATTGTCAAGGGATGGTTATGGAAACCTTTACCCTTTCACTTTAGTGTGAGCGATCCATTGAGAAACCAATGTTTATTAGGTCGAGAGTGTAACCCTGTGAAAGTAATTTTAAGCCGAATGATGATTCTGATATTACGGGTATCGACCACTTAGTTGCGCCTTGCATCGATATTGTTTATATCATCATCATCATCATCATCAATCATCCATCCATCCATCCATCAATCAATCATAATAATCATCATCATCATCATCATGAAATGTTTAAATTAGAATTAAAAAAAAACGCACAATATAAATTAATAAGCGATGACAAGAATCCTCACCTGAGTCAGCTCGGGGTCATTGTTGAGCACCTGTTGTAGCTGACTAACCGTCAAGTTAGGGAGTGCGATCGTCTTAGTGACACGTAGACTGGGAGTGACGTCATTAGCCAGGTATGACACCGTGTTTCCCGCTCTGTCCAGCTGTTGGATGGCCTCCTGAAGATTGTTTTTAATCTCTGTGTGAGTTTTCTCTGCGCTCTCCTTTTTCAATTCGCTGTGTTCATTTACTTTAGCACCAAAAGCTTTCACTTTACAGATGACAAGACCGTACTGTTGATGAATAAGAAGTACATCGATGTCCCCTGGTTTCCATTCCTGTCCCAGATCAGAGTGTCTGACGGGTAGGGGAAGTCTTCTTGCCACGTCAGCATAACGAGATTCACGCAGGTAGTCGTCAAACAGGAGCTGACTCACTCCAACAACCACTTCTCTCTTCTGTTTAAACATTCTCTCCAGACATAGAAGGATTCTTTGCATGGCTGCATCATGTCGGACATCACTGTCCTTAACTGCAGTTGTCATCGTCTGGTTGGACTCATCTACCTGTCGAGATGACTGAAGGACGAGAACTTTCTGACCAGCAACAGACTCTTGTGTCGTCGGCACGCGGCTGACGTGTACAGGAGGCAGGAAGTAGACACTAGAGTCCAGATCAGGGAATGCCGCCTCAACCCACTGCTCCCAGAATTCCTCTTCTTGTTTTCCTCGTGCTTCCAACTGTTGTAATCAAAAGACATCAGCAGCCTGTCTTGTATTATTCTGTATACAGATTTCAACAGGACTTGACTGCATTTAAGAGGATATTTGTGTTAGCATTCTCCTTCCACACCACGCTGAGTCGACCACATTTTCTAGATCAACAATCAACAACAATAAATGCAAACATTTGTAAAGTGCATACTCACACACCTAAGGAGCATGGTCTTAGCGCTGAAAACAATATAGAGACAAGGGCAACATTCAAGCGATAGGAACGCAAACAACACATGAACTACGAAAGAAGAAACAATAACACTGATGATGAATAAACACAAACACAGAAAACACAAAGAGGAACCAACAAAGACGCCAGAGATTTCCTTTCCCTTTGTTTCCACGTATTTAAGTATTTATCTCCACATTGAATTTTTTCCGCAGGTCAGTAAGACTTTAAAGAAGAAAATTTAAAAGAAAAGGAAGAAGAATGAATAACAGGAGGGTTACAAGTAATTAATCGCCATTATGGGTTACATTTTGAAGCAAAATATCCTGATAATATGCACGATGGCTCTAAATTCCTCAGAAAGATCATCAGTGTCCTGAATATCTGACTTTTTTTAGCTTTATTGAAGCAGCCCATTGTGTCACGTGCATAGAAAAAAAATGATACCTGGGATAATATCTATGAACTATAAAAAATATTGAATTGTAATATTACTAAAATTTTAAATACATTTTCTATAGACTTGGAGTAAAAGAAAGGTCTCAGTATTTTCAATGTGTGATTGAGTTGTCTGTCTCTGTTATAAATCAAACTTTTAATGTCGGTCATGAAAAACAGGTATAAAGCTAAATTGCTTCTTACTTCTTCCTTTGATAAGACTGGTGGTGAGCTGCTTTTGTTTTCTTCAGGTGACATCAGTGGGATTTCTTCAGAGCGAACATGTGTTGTCGCTTTCTTTTCCAGCTCTTTCCTGTAATAAAATTATTATTTCAAATATTTTTTTATAATCACATTTTCAGTAAAGTCGACAGTTACATATACAGTATAAGTTTTTGTTTGACAACTGTCAGTGTTAATATGTTAGCCCTTGTGTGATCGTTCTAAAAAGCTCCATCAAGAGATGGTGTAGACGCGCTACGTAACAATAAAATATTTATGTAGAATGACTGACAGGAAAATCCGTGCTCACCAAACCCTCTTCCCTGTTTGATAATGTAATTTAGAAATAAGTTTTGACAGGAATGCATTTCAAAATTTATTTTCATTTTTTTTTTCTAGACTTCTTTTTGGTTTTACATCTCACTCTAAACTGAAACCACACACACAGAGCGTTAACAGGAATGTAACAAATGCCATTGTTTATAGGGCAAGAGGCTACTCTCTCTATTATGATACACGACCAGCAAAACGGTTAGGGTGGCGTGGGGTCAGAGGAATAGCAACGTGTGGCCACAGTAAGGGTACATGGGTTTTAATGACACACAGCCTCGATGTGGAGAGCTCCACTTCTTGTCCATGGAAGATCAAACCAACAGTTCCAGCCATTGCAGGCTAGGGAGCTAACCATACAGTTGGTTGCATCCTTGTACACGTTATACCTGTCAGTGCTGGCAAACACAGGACGGAAAACTATAGAATTGATAATTCAAGTAAGTCAACAACCACTAAAAGACGGAGGATGTACCACCAGGTACACCACCAGGTACACCATCAGGTACACCACCAGGTACACCACCAGGTACACCCAGCTAAACAGATTCACTCACAGCCCCACAAACACAGATCGGGTCGCCTCACACCAAACCCACTACTCCACATTTACAAAACACAAAGGAAGCAAAAGCAAACATCCCAATAGCTTATCCACACATCATCATGCAAACCAAAATTACTAGAATGAGGCTTAATGAAGACGACCTAACTAGAGGAAGAAAAAACTCCTATATGCACGCTTGGTGACAGCACCTCACATGTTGGAAATAAATGAAAAAACATCCAAGACCGAGGAAAAGTTAGCAGATAAATATAAACTGGCGATAAACATTAATAGTTGACTTACACCACTCAAACCACTTTGCTGTCATTAATTGTAACAATAGTGGCTAATCATCCAAACTCTCGACTACCACAAACAAGCAATGATTATTCAATGAATGAATAAGACTGCTAGCCTATCATAATATACGTTTAAATATCTTCAAAATAAATTAAAGAATAATAAATATGGAGTCTTTTCAATCATCCATAACCAGAGCAATAACCAAGCAGGGTAACTTAAATAAAGCAAAGATTTAAAGTCTTAAAAAATACATAACCTGTTCATGTTTCAAGCTACTTGTTTACTTATAAAGACAAAAACAATAATAAAAAGATAAACTTTACTTTGTAAGGTAATAAAAAGTGTACAGTTCACCACCACCGAAGACTTGACAGTTTCTTAGACTCCAAGAACACCAGACAACAGCAAGAAAAGAGGGCACCAGCAACAGTAAGCAGACTAGTGACTTTCCTCCAACACCTTCCTTATCCCCTTCCCCTTTCTCACCCTCCATCTTCCGCTCCCCCATATTCCCCATATTCTCCCATATCCCCAGCCCCTCTCTTACAGTGCCACATCGCCTTAGGTGGAAGCACTCTTGCTTTCCAAAAGAAGAATATTGGGAGAAACTGCACCGTGGGTCCTTGTGTACTTGTGGCTGTACTAGTGACCTGCACGGGACAGTCACGAGCTGGTCACGACACTGAGACCTGAGACACACTACGCCTGCCGTTCAGTCTGTGGACGACAGGGGATGCAACAAACATTCTATTGCCTAGTGGGTCTAGAGTGAGTTATCTTTTCAAGTAATTCATTAGCTAATGATTCAGGCACAGTACAGGCTGTAACTGTATTAAAAGTGTTTACCAGTCATCTCACCTTTGTTTACATTTGAAAACCAGGAAGACGATGACTAACGACACAGGAATGAACACGAGTACAGCGATGGCTACAGTCAGAACTACGGCAGGTACATCTGAAAGTACAGAACACAATTCGTCTTCAGTGTTATAAACTCTGTGTATCAAGCTCTAAGACAATAGAATGATAGACTGTGATCATCAACCTGTTTACTTACAAGCTACTTGTTTACTTTGATAACATTCGTGTTCAGCCAGTAGAGGTGCTTTAATAGGAAACAACACATGTGAGGGTGGCCACAGTGTAGGTGTATCTACCTGGTATCACGATAAAGTCACAGGACTTAAAGCCGTCCATGCTAGAGCCTGTCACGTGACAAGCGTATGTGCCGGTGTGGTCACGTGACGCTCGCAATACTCTGATGACGAGGCGATCTGTGACAAGGTTGTTGACCTCGTACCCCGGGGCTGTGGTGCACTTCAGCTGGTCCTGTAGCCAGGTGCAGGTGACAATGTCGACACCTGTAGACACACTTGTGTTAGTCATGCAGCCTGCAGTGCTTCAGTCCAACTAGTCTACTAGTCATTAGCTGATTGTCATTAATGAAGCAGCACTTGACATTGCTAGTTAGACATTTGTGTGACACACTTTCTACTGCAAATTGTGTGATCATTCTCAATGGAAGTTTACAGAAATGGACCAAAAATGTGTTTTCTTCTAAATCATTACATTATTTCATGTCAAATAGATTTTTAATTGTACCTCACCACACTTTTTGTCGTTTTATGCTTTTACACCTTTTTTCTTTTCTGTCGTTTTGGTTAATTTCTTTAATTTCTAACACTTACTACCATTATTACTATTATTTACAATTAATATTATAAAATAGTTATTCTTCATGAGACTGCTTAAAAGGCTGTGATATATTTTTTCTTACATCATTCCCTTACATCAATACGCCCTATGCAACTGACTGTTCTGCCTACCTGTAGAATAGAGCCTGTGATATAGCTCTATGAGCATGAACTACATCATCATCATCATCATCATCATCATCATCATCATCATCATCATGTTTGCCTCATGCTGTAAACATTACCTTTACTTTCATCGCCACCGAGGCGGACCAGTGACAAGTTGCTTTTTGTGGCATTGACATCAACGTTGAATGTGCAGGTGAGTGATGCTGGCTTCGTCTCTGTGATACTTGAAATGTTACAAAAGGAGGTCACTGCAATTAGAACAGATAATAACATGCACATAACACACAGACAGTGTGAATACAATCAATATGGACACTATAATAAATTGGTAACAGAGTCACTTTGACTGCAACATATAATATTACACTGGAGGCTACTTTTTCAATTTGATTACGGTCGGATCCATCCAGTAAAGACGCGTTCTTTGAAACAACAAGACAAACAACAATGTACCCGTATATCTACCTGGCTTTGGGATAAATTCACAGGACTGGAAGCCGTTGACTTTAGAGCCATTCACGTGACAAGCGTATGTGCCGGTGTGGTCACGTGACGCTCGCGGTACTCTGATGACGAGGTGATCTGTGACAGTGTTGTTGACCTCGTACCCCGGGGCTGTGGTGCACTTCAGCTGGTCCTTTAGCCAGGTGCAGGTGACAGTGGCGACACCTGTAGACAAATAAGTCAATCGTACAACCTTTCTCGTTCAAACCACGATGATACGGGTACTTGTCAGCCTAAGGGTCACCATTCCTTGAACGGGAAATGTAAGTGTAAAAATCTGTGGGGGAAGCGATTACAGAACTGAGTGTCGCTTTCTTTCTAGTGAATTGTTGGCTGTAGCTCAGGTTGAAATTATCCAAACAGGTATTGTGACTGTATTTCACAGAACTTCCCACAATGAGAGGGGAGAGAACTCAAAATAATAAAAGCTGCAATATCTCACGGACTGTGTGGAAGAAAGTTTTAGGTTTTCAATAAAATTAAACATGTCCTTCTCGACTCCAGATATACATGTAGAGAGAAAGACATGAGTTGCCCCTCATTTTATATGCTGCTCTATTTAAAGATTCAGATTTCTTACGGAATTTACTGTAATTAGCTTTAAACTTTGTCACGGACCAGTCCGTGTCATTGTGTTTTAACCCTTTCATGATAGCAGCCTCTACTGTTTGACAGCTACTGGTGATGAAGTGTTGTGCACTCTGTGATGGAGTGGGTCTTACACAGCTACTGAGTCAGTTGTGCTGGAACCTTCACGAATCCCAGAGAGACTCAGAGCGGGGAATGTGAACAGCCTTGAACAGACCTCTGTTACAACCTTCCTCCTCGAGAGCCCAGTGCGAAGACAACGATTCTTAATCAAGACGAAGTAGTAGGAGAGACAGACCGAGATAGGCGTGCAGACGAGGTTCAGATGATCACAAAGTAATATCTACCTACTGCTGAACCATTGTCTTTGTTTCAGAGTTCTACCTACTTACCTTTATTGTCAGCGCCACCGATACGGACCAGTGAGAAATTATTTTTTGTTGCATTGACATCAACGTTGAATGTACAGGTGAGTGATGCAGGTTCTGTCTCCACAACACTTGAAATGTTACAGAAGGAGGTCACTGCAATTACAACAAAAAGTTTCATGTCATGTTTGTCACATGAAAGTCTATCGTAAGTACTCAACAAAAGTCAGGAGGAAAAGCTAAAGGTGATAATTCTAATATTTTTGCTAATCTCACCATGATTTGTCGAGAAAACTGGAAGTGACGAAAAGGTGTATTTTTTGAAAGTGGAATTCGAAGAGGAAAGATTCCATCCTCGATAACAGAAAAATAACTCCCTAAGTATTGTTGCTGTATGTGTTCTCTTTCATCTTCGGATAGTTTAGTGCATATTTATGATCATTTCCATGACAACAAAGCCAGTGAATTAACTTTGTTCATAGATGTGTTTATACAGATCCCTTCTTTTTTCAAATGTGCTTTGGCTTCATCTTTGACTGCTATAACAAGTTTAAACTGTCACGGTTCTATTCTAACATCAGCCGTTTGATTTCCCGGACAAAAACTTGCTTCTTGATCATGAAAACCTGAGTGATTTTTCTGTTTCTAAGACATACACAGATTTGGTGAGTTGAACCACTCACTGTTACAAGTACTACTGACACAAGTAAGTTCTCCTGTGTAGCGGGTATTTATCTCCCTGCTAGTGGCAGGTGACAAGGCTGGTGCTTGTAGTCTTATATCTTGACAATTAAGCATAATTATGTACTCATTTGGTGTCCGGTCACTTAATCCCCAGACACTTCATCCCCAGACACTTCATCCCCGACACTTAATCCCCGACACTTCATCCCCGACACTTAATCCCCAGGCGCTTAATCCTTTATAAAGCATTATGTAATGCTTCTGTCAAAGCATTGAATTAGAAAACGTCATCCCCACACACTTATTCCTGTACAGAGCGATGTGTGATTTCTTCTATAATGCCTGTATAACACGAACAAAAAACTCTGTGGAGGGTTGACATCACGCCCTTCAATCTGTCTTCTCCTGTCATCACCCAACGATGTGGACATTCCTTGATGGTCTACGTAAGGATTGTCAGCTACACAAGCGTCTGTTCTACAATCATGCGCCGGTAAGAGAAACGTGCAAAGAGGAAATACGCTGAGTTAGCAACATTATAGAGAGATATGAGTCAATGGATCGTCTTCTGTACCTCCGATCATTAGCTTACCTTTCATATTGATTAACAGCAATTACCTCTCGAACACTCAAGAACAATTTTCATATCATATTGTTGAAGAACATTAAATTTACTAGCTTATATGAACTTTAACTAATGTTGTAGATGTTCAAATGACGTTGAAGTTAATAGCATGGTTTGAATTTGAATTTCAATGAAATTTTTCGCTGACTTCATAATTTTTATAGTTAAGGATTTAGTTTAGGGATTAAGTGTCTGGGGATGAAGTGATTAGGGATTAAAAGTCTAGGGGATTAAGTGTCGTGGATTAAGTGTCGGGGATGAAGTGTCTGGGGATTAAGTGACTGGGAACAACTCATTTTGGGAATTTTCATTTCAATGAATACAGGTAGTCCTCGGGTTACGACGGTCTCGAGTTACGTCGTTTCGTGGTTACGACGCTCATTCCGACTTACGAGGTCAGTGCATCAAAGAAAAGGAAGGCCATCACCATGGAGGTGAAAGTGGATATCATAAGGCAATCTGAGAAGGGGGAAACAGCAACAGAAATTAGCAGGTCATTAGGACTTAGTCGCTCGACTGTAGCTACGATTATCAAGATAAAGATCGCATCCTTGAACACGTGACAGGATCTGCTCCTATGAAAGCGACAGTGATAACAAAGCGTACTGTACTGACAATATTTTACTGTACTGATGTTTATTGATAATTATGTAGGGTACTGTGTTAGGATAGGTGTTTGGATAGGCTAAGTGTTTGCAGTACTGTACTGTTATTATGGTACAGTACTGTATGAAAGTATGATCCGACTTACGTCGAAATTCGGTTTACGACGCCGCGTTAAGAACGGATCCCCGTCGTAAGTCGAGGACTACCTGTATATAACTCGATTGTAAGAAAACAAATGTTTCACTCGTGTTAGTCTTTTAGCAAACGATATTTGGGCAAATTTTACTGAACTACAGGAAGCAAACTCTGTGTTCACCGACTCTTTACCTGTTGTCAAAGTGAGAGAGCAGTTCTCATAGCGGACAGGTGAACTACTTGTATAGTGACAGCTGTAGGATCCTTCTTGATCCTCCTGTGCATTAGGGATCCCGACAGTCAGGTAGTTTCTCACGGTCTGATCGAACTCGTAGCCGCCAATCGTGTTACAGGACCGATGGTCTCCGATCCTCTTGCAGGACATTACACTAACTGTACATGTAACATGCCAAATGTTTACTTAAATAAAATTATAGAAGCTTAAAAAGACTAAGTACAAATTCTTGCATACAACGCATCAAGAACCATTCTTAAAATAACTTTGAATAAAAATTGTAATTAGAGAAAATATGTGCAGCACATCACATTATGACTAGAGGCAGTTTGAAAGAACATTTTGTTTTTATCTTTTCTTACTCAATAACTTCAACACATTTACAAAAGCAAACAAAAAAAAAATAAGAATGAAGGTAGTTAATATATTTTATAATTAACTCAAGATTAGTGACATGAACATCATAAAAAATTCAGCAAGAGCTCAAGGACCGATGCAGTACCTGGCTCTCTACGGCTGGATTGATGGTAAACACTGAAGTCTGCTGTGTTCTTGCTGAGATCCTCTGGCAAGTAACAAGTTAGTGACGTTCGTGAGTTCAGTGGAACTGAAGGAACGTCACACATCGTCTTCCCTTCTGAAACACGTTATCTCCCTTCAAACCACTGACATTATGAAAATGAAAAGCAAAATAAAAATTTATCAAGTGCACTGCCTTCGTGTACCCTCTTGGTGTCACCCTTATCATGGACTATGACAGTGTCCGGTCACGAGACAACAATGTCAGCGTGTAGTGCCAACGTGTTGTCTTAGTGACGTCACGGTATGGCGTTGAGCAGTAGTCACGTCACTGTGTTGTCTTGAAATGTACTTGTGAGAGAGTGTTGTTATTATTAAAAAAAGCATGCATAGATTCTTGTACAAATATCACTACACTAAATAATGATTGGCTGTTTGTTATCAGCAGGTGATGAGCTGCTAACATCTTACCTAGCTTTATCTTCAGTTCGCAGGGTTTAATATCTTTTGGATTCATGTTAGAAAGCTTGCAAGCATATCCTCCAATGTCTTTTGTAGAAACTCGTGGGATCTCCAAGGTGATTTCGTGAGATATTATTCTGTTAAATTTGTATCCTGGTTGGACGTCACAGTCCATTCTTCCCGACATCCACCAGCAGTCCAAAATATCGTTTTCATTTGAAACTGGGGGGAAATTCATAACTGTTACATATTGGGACACAGCACAAAATGAAAATCAAAAATAAAAAGTGTATCACTTCCAAATTATCACAAACTTATCCAAGGTATTTACCCTTTTACTAAAAAAAAACAAAAACAAAAAAAAAACGAAAAATATATCCTACATTGCATCACATGTTATAAACATGCTAAAAACACAGCAGCAAAAACACTTATCACCACTACACCTGTATATTGTGCGCCTTTATAGAAAGAGATAGTGATGATCCTCCTCGTCTGATTGACATTCTCAGGGAAGTGACACGTGACTGACGTACTGCCCAATGGTTCCACTGAAGGAATGTCACACGTTACAGTGTTACCTATAACATTAAAAGAAAAGAGACAATTGACATTTGCAATTAATTTTGTAATAACAATGGTTTAGAAAACTTTTCTTTATTTTTGAAAGAATAAAAATTCATGCTTTTTGTTTCTTAAGAAAGTGAGTGACGAGCACAAGGTTGGGTAGCCAGCCTCGCTAAAACTTCTAGCTCTCATTTACTACTACTACTACTATGATGATGATGTTGATTGATTGATTAATGATGAGGAGGAGGAGGAGGAGGAGGAGGAGGAGAAGGAGGAGAAGAAGGAGGAGGAGAAGGAGGAAGAGGAATGAATGAGTCGATACGCCATAGACATTGCCAATTTGGTTTTCCAAACTCGTATTCATGTTTTATGGTAAGTTTGTATAGTTGGAGACGTTGTAAATAAAATTTAAAAAACGAAATTCATCGATACTTACACGTTAAAGTCAAAGTTCCGTTTTCAAGCATTTATTTAGCCGTTCACGTTCACGATTTCAGGATTGTTTATGATTTTTTAGTGGATTTGACAAAATCTTAACGGATCGTAGATCACAGTTGTTTGGGTGAGTTATTTATGGTACAACAGCACATTATCTACAAATAGACAGTGGCAGCAACACTTGCCACCAAGTTTTTCCATCTGTAATTTGTTATCCTGTAAAAATTTACCTTGAGGGTAGGATTGTCATTTTGACATTTTGCGTTTGTGACCGTGTATGGATTCCTGTGGCCGTACTTTCACGGTAGTAAGTTCAGATACGATGAGGACAATAAGGTGCTCATCAATAATTATCATTAACCAATAATCATCGATCATAAATAATAATGATCAATAATCATAATCAAGCATTATCATTAATCAACAGTAATATTTACTATTCATAATCATTATCATCACCAATCATTAAAAATCATCAAAAATCATCAAAAATCTATTTTTATCATCATTATCATCATCGTTATCAATTATTATCCGTAATTTTCTACCACACAATTATAAACCTGTTTGGGCATGCGCAGTGAACATGAGATGAAGGGTGAGGATGAAGACAACAACTGTGACCACAGAGCGTACAGCCCGCGCCATCAGGTGAGTGACGCTCATTGTGCTCGCCGCCTTCGACTGACCGCGTGTACGTCACCTCGTCAGACCCCTACACACACACTGACATAAACGTCACCTCGTCAGACCCCTACACACACACTGACATAAACGTCACCTCGTCATATTGATGCACTAGCGCTGACATGCACAGTGATGTCATTGTCAGCGTCGACGTCGTTATAATTGTTGACACTAGTTGTTATGTAAACAAGACCCAGTGTGTAAACAGTATACAATAGATGGTAGCACGACCTGAATAAATAAGTCTCAGTGTGTAGACCGTGTGATATTGATGTTGACACTAGTTGTGTAAACAGAGACACGGACCTCGTGTTTTGAGACAATCTAATGACATCATGTGTATAATGTTTTAATGTTTTAAAGAATACCTCAGCTCACTTCAACTATATAGTCCTACAGTACAGTTCACAAATCTTCTGAAAGACAAAACTGTACAACTTTCAATGATGATAGTTCCAAGCGGAAGAGCAGACAAAAAGAAAAAATCAACCAGCAATCATTAACATCCTCACGAGATGTCAGCAGCCGCTCAGAAAAGTGAGTTTGTACAACATCCTGGTGCTTGTAAGTTTAAAGAACAAACTTCATGTTCTATTCTTTTCCTTTAACATTCCTGGTAATGTAATCTGACTGTCAAAAGTGAAATAAAGTTCTCGCTGCCTTTCTTCACTAACCTACCCAACTTAGGTCCTTTTAATCTTTCGCTTGTTTCTCTTTCTCATCTTACGACAACTATCAAGTACCACCACACCGACTATAGTATACGCAGTTGCTGTGTAAAAGTAGAAAACGGTTTTCTAAACATTCTTTGTCCCGTCCTGAAATGAGACCCTAGAAATGAAAGCCTGTATATATTTTGTAAGGAATTAATTTCATTATCTATTCAACTCTAAAACATTTGCTGACCAACGCAAAAATAATTTATCACTTTACTGTACACACAATCCTAATGCCTGTAAGTTCCATTCTTTATTGACATCAACAAATAAAAAGACCTTTACTAGATGATCTCAGTTTGTTATTACTTAGGACAGTAATCTAGAATAATTAAGAGAATGTGTATATATGTGTGGAGGGGAGCTTTACATATATATATCTGAGCAAATATGAGTATGTGTATGTGGCAGGATTTATAAGCAGATATGTGTGCGCTGGGGTATTAGATATATATATATGTAAGTAGACATGAGTATATATATATATATGTGTGGGGAGGGTATATATATATAGGTAGATATGAGTATATGTGTGTGTGTCTGTGTGTGTGCGAGGTTATATACATATAAGCAAATATGAGGCTGTGCGTGTGTGGTTATGTGTGGTGTATACATTCACATAACAAATGTGCATGATGGAGGGGATTATATATATATAAGCAAAGATGAGTAGGTGTGTAAGGGGAATTGTATATATGTGTGCAGATATGAGCAGGTGTGCATGTGTGTTGGGGGAAGGGGGTTATGTATATATAGGTATCAGTATGTGTGTGCATGTGGCTTATATATAAGCATATAGGAGTATCTGTGTAGGGTGGACTTTCTACAGATATAGAAATAGATACAGATATGAGTAAGAATGTATATATATATGTGTGTATTCACCTGTGTTTAGGTAAGAAGGACAGACACAAGCAGAAACATCCCCTCCAAAACTTTCGCTTATTTACATGTGTTTATGTACTTTGATTTATTGGATTACACATGCATTAGAGGGCTAGAAGAGGGAAAGAACACGTGAGTGAGGAAAAAAAAAATTAGCTTTTAATGTAGTAACTAATACAAACTGACTAGTGAATGTCTGTGTAGGTGTGAGTGAGAGAGATTGCATATAAGATATACGGTAATGTGTGTGAAAATATATATATTTTGAATACCTCAATACCCTTCAAAGGGTGAAAAAGATTCTTGAATCATAAGCTTCAGGAACTGATGACACCCTAAAAAACATGAACTAAGGGCATGGATGAAGACATAAGGGATGAACCAAGTACTGCTACATTATGCAAAACATTTCTTCAAAAATATTTAAAGACTAAGTAAAAGGTTATAAAATCCAATGCCCACAAGCACTGGTAAAAAATGCCAAATGCTGTGCTTGTCTGTCCATGATAGGAACAGTTTGAACACTATTGCCTATATTAGTTATAAGATCATTGCTGTGAAGCAAAGGAATCCAGTTTTTTGCTGCATTTAGTAAATTATAAGGAAAGTGGCATTTACTCAATATCTGAACATTTCACTGCAGGAGAACTTGTTTTATTAAATTCAGGCAAACCTTACGCTACACCGAAGATGCAGAACCAATATATAGACACACACAAAATCGTTTCCTTTATCATTAATTACACTACTGAATAGTAAGTGAAAGGTTTGTGTGTGAAGGGTATGGTCCTAGATGTAAGAAACTAAGAATTTTCTTTATCAAGCCATGCATTCTTTTATGATATACCACTTTGTTTTGTAACTGTGCACTTGCTTTGTAACTTAGCATACATAAAATTAACCTCTGGTATTAATAATGCTTGTCATTTGTCAATGACATTATATTTCGTAGACTCAAATCACAATGTTCAGTGGATGTTTAAAGCAGTTTTCAACATATACTACAATGTTGCCATCTCCTAGTGCCACTCTGTGTGTTTAGCATGTATAATAGGCGGCGTCTGCTACCTGGTCTTTGTCAGGACAAGAAACCAATCATTGTGCTGAATGTTGTTCTCTACTTGATCTTCATGGGACCTGCTACACATCCACAACACTTATTTTAGTTTTGTCTGTTTGTGTACATAATATAATCTTTTTTAAGAGAGGTAGCCTATCGGTCCCTAGTGTTACTGGCATGTAATGTTTTGTAATACATCGTAAATTCCAATAATTTGAAATCCATAATAAACAAGCAAAAACATAAAATAGTCACATCCTTAACACTTGACAAGAAGGTAGAGGGGTCAACAGATAAGGTCTAGTGTCTGATATCCTGAGTACATGTAGTGGGACTGATAAGCGGAAGTTTATTTTGATGAGATGATGACTATTTGATATCTGACCATAAACTCCCTAATTCCTACGATAATTCTGGATAAAAACTATTTACACATTCTTCTGAACAAATGTGTAAGTATATTCAGTCACTGACCTCGCTGTAGCTTCTCTCGTAATGGCGCGCATCTAGTCACGAGTGACCCGGATGTTTACCTGTAAGTTGGTCAACAGTCTAACTTATCGGGTGTTCCCGTATTACTTGTATCTACACAGAAGTTGACATAACCAGCCTGCAGAACACTGACTTCTATTGCGTTCAACTACAGGAGGGCAGAGGAAGCTTTATTTCTCCAAGTGCCATCTTGGTATTTATAAGATAATTGGCGGCACAGACACAATCATACAGTACTCATACAATGTATGACTAATTAAAATCAAAGGCGAAGAAATCTACTGATGTTTTAATTGGGGTTGGGGGAGGACATTTTTTGTTTCAATTATTGTGCGTTTCTGTGTGTCGCAAATCTGGGGCGGGGTCCGTTGATTTAGTAGGCGGTATGATATCTGACACTCTAACACACCGCCGACATCCCCACCCAATCACGTCGACATTTCACTACATGCGCTTGTACTAAATTGCAGATCTACTCTATAACTAGCTTTACACGAGTCCCCAGCATGCATCACCCCAATGAAAGAAAACTCAAGGCAATTTAGTACGTTTTAAAGATTACTATAATTTACCAATATAACGGAATACTCCAGAACAGGTAACTTGGTCATAAGTTGTCTCCCCTAGCTTGGCTGGTCCCCTAGGTCGTCCAGTTCCCAGTTGTTTCCCCTTGCATCTAATGTGTCCAGATATCTAATGAGTCACTGTTCAATTAACCTTAAATCTAACTACACACACAACACACTACTTCGTACAACACACGCTCGCCACTTATCTCGTTACACCAATAGTCACGTGACCGTGGAGGCCTCCTCTGCTCGACGTCCCAGAACTGTTTGGGTCACGGTCAGTGGCAGCGGCTTATCTGTCTCCAGCGCAGAGACTCTGGCACTGTCTTGTTTACACAGACTCTGGCACTGTCTTGTTTACACAGACTCTGGCACTGTCTTGTTTACACAGACTCTGACACTGTCTTGTTTACACAGACTCTGGCACTGGCTTGTTTACACAGACTCTGGCACTGTCTTGTTTACACAGACTCTGGCACTGGCTTGTTTACACAGACTCTGACACTGTCATGTTTACACAGACTCACTCGTGGCGCTCAAGCTCTTGTCTTGCCGTGTGTCACCCCGGCTCTTCCGTCCCTTCAGATCTGGACGTTGATTCAATGCAGCACCTCTCAGAGTCCGACGTTCATTCACCAGATACAGTTCTGCTGGTTTCACCAAACAGCTGCCGGTACTGTAGCACTATACACTCCGTTACAGAGCGGGTCAACGAACCTCTGAAATCAACTTTTAAGTCGACACACTTCTCAGGCAGGATTGCAGTGAAGAACTTACACAGCTTCAAGCCGACTTCAGTCAACTTTACTCCACAAAAGCTGCATGCGACAGACCCTGACGCTGATGTCACTTCCCAGAAGTTTCTAGCCAAAAACCGCTGAGCTTGCCTCTCTAGATCTTTCTGTACAAACCCACGTTCCATTGGCCAGTCATGCCACCTGACACACCACAACCAATCACGCCTCACAGCAACCACGAGCCCAAGCTCCCACCTGCACACGCGTAAATGACGTAACCCGCGTAAATGACGTAATCTCTAGAGAGAGAGAAACTACGTCATTTCTAGATTAAATATCAATATAGTAACATAAATAGTACACACGACAAAATATTATATATAATTGTTGCTCTTTCATTTATATAAAAAATGGTTTTATTATCGTTTATTTTCTTACATAATAAATTATTCTCGCACAAAACATTTGAGAAAAAACGGGCCTTCTCTCATAGTTGCAGAGTCGTCCTCTCTGCTAATAAACTCAAAGGAATTGTGAAAGCCCAGGAACAAGGACGTAAATGAGATTTGCAGTGAACCTTCAACCAGTTTCGCATGAACTCTCACCATCACACATGTTATCCTCTTGAGGTCTTGTCAATACTCTGTAAGGAAGTGTTGCAGTGACGATGGGTTGAACATGTCGATTATCACGATTTTGGCGAATACTACAGAGCGGGTCTGTTACCTACTCAACTGTCTCCGCCGAGAGATGCACGACACGCCAGCCCTCTCCTACAAACACAATAAATTAGTAACTACCTGACTAACCGCCGGCCCCCCTCCTTGCCCCTGCACCTCCACCTCCCCTGCAGCTGGCGACACGTGACAGTCGCGACAACGATCTTCGTGTGTGAAAAATAAAATAAATGTTGTTGTAAAACTGAATGAGATATTTTTGGTGAACTGGCGGACAAAGTCGAACAAATCATGGCACACACACACACGTAGCCAGTATTCAGCTATCAGCCTGTATTGAGAGACAGGACTCAAGTAAGACAACTCTAGTAACTTCTCTCCCTTTGCCTACAGTCTAGGTTAATTTCCGGAATGGAATTATATTAATGTTGAAGGTCAAGACTCATCTTGAGTTTGGTAAATTACAAGTTGTGATGTACATCGTGAAATGACCTGAAGTCGGGCATCAACATCATCAACGCTCCCTAGACACACGACGACTTTTCTCTCCAGACCACGAACTCGATCTCCCTCTGCCACCCACACCACGTCACTGCGGGCCGTGGCCACGTCGTCGATGTCGTCATCCTTCATCACCCGCACTGGGATACCCGCTTCTCTCAGCGCCGTCATCATGTGTGAACTGTCGCTAAGAACTCGCCAGTACAGCAGCAGCACGTGTCTCCACTGCACACAGGCTGGTCGTGCACCGCCGCTGGTGTGGGTAAATGTAGTCGATGTTGTCTTGACGTTGTCTGGTAACATTCAAGGTGTATTACTTTCTAAGGTATTTGTGTAGATAAAGTGTAAACATAGAGAATTACAAATACTAGCGTCAAATTGCCTTGTAGGACAGTTTATGTTTACACATTAACTACACATTGTCAGATACATTACATAATGTAGTAGCTGGATTTAAATCTTAACTTCCAAGGTTTACAAATAATGTTTTATCACAAAAGACTTTACACAGTCACACACCTGTAGAGTTGACTCGTAGACTGTGTAGGAGGCTGGCCAACTCACGACCGCACGTCACACAGTCAACTGGCCAGTCACCTGAGTGACCCTGACCTCGGTGATAAAGTCGTGTGACTGGCGGGCCGTCTGTGTGGTCGGGTACACCTCGCTCACTGTACGGGTGGACACGACGAAGTTTGGTGATTTCATCGTCCTGCTCGACTTCCCTGACGACGGTCGGTGGAGAGCGGAGGGGTCTGGTTAAATGTTCCACTTGCCAGCCATCGGGGGCAACTTCGTGGTAACAGTTTGCAGCCCACAGATGGAGATCAGGAACTTTTGTCAACAAGTTGTTAGAGAAGTTATGGAAATTTGACTTTGTCCTGGCACACATTTGAGAGATGAGAAAACGATAGAATAGTACGAGTATTTCATGGTGAAGACGCATTATATACGAGTAATAGTCGACTACATAATTTGTGTTACATTATTAATATTTTAATTAGCTTTTCAAAACATAAAAAAATTAACAACCTCTTATTTAACCAAGAAGCTCTTTTAAGATGTTTAACCAAGCCTTTGTGACTCAATAAAATATAATTTATTTTCAGTCAGCTAAGGAACTTAAATGTTTTCATTATCCGATGTATTGCTTTAATATCTTTAACCCATACTGTAAATAATGAGATAAATTGATGACTTCAAAACTATAGTACTCACCCGTACCCAGGGATTGTCTCATCAGCGATGATGTATAACAAATTTTCTTTTGCCGCTCGTGACAAGTCGTTGACGGCCTGCACCACGTCTTCATCGAATTCAAAGTCATACTGCAGGAGGCGAGGCTGACCAGTTGACACACCTGCTGTGTGCCGCTTGCTTGCAATGTCCTGCAGCAACAGGTGATACAACATGCTGCACGCTGCACGACTCCCAGTCCACGTACTGACAACGTAGACGTGGTGACCACACCGCAGCCACTGTATGGCCATCAGCAGCAGCACCACAGTTTTACCTGTACCGGGCGGTCCGGTGACAAAGAGTGTGGGAGGCGCCGTGTGTAGCAGGTGAACTTGCTCCGGGAAGAGTGTGATTACAGCAGTATAGCACTCTCCTGTCCACCACACGGCCTGACCCAGGGTCTTGACACTCACACGTGGAGGACATGTGCATGGCACACTCACTGTTGTCGCCGGACCACAGAACCTAGAACAATCAACATACTTTCACAAAAAAATCACCTTAACTACAGACGTATACACAGATATTAAATAATTCAAGTAGCAAGTCTTCGACACTCATCTTCTTCTCCTGGTGGAGCTACAGTCGTCCATACTGCTCATAGTCGGGTCTAGATGAACGCAGATGATAAGGCTATGTTACTTAACAATTGGTGTTTTGCTATGAAAAACCTACTAAGTTAACATTAAGGCAAAGAAATCAGTCCTACAAACATATTCCGTCTTCAGAGTAACAACAACAAGCCCGAGACTTGAGCGGCAGTAAACAAGTCCCACACATCAGCTGTGTACAGCAACGATGAAACTAATTGTTATTGTTTATGTTATAAGGAACTATAAGAAACAACAAGAACCAACATTTCGCAAAAGTGTTAAAATGGATTCACTGGTCTAAATAAACAACAAACAGATAATTCTAATTACGTGTTTGACGATCTTTAGTAGCTTCTGTGTCACCTGCTACAGGAGCGAGAAGCTTGGCGAAAAATAAACTTTTTATTACTGTGTCACTTTAATGTCCTTTAATCAAGAATTATCTCTGACTGAAAGAAGATTCAATTGACGCTTAATTATTCAGCTTTCACAAATATGTGAATGTTACTTTACATCAGGTAAATAGACTCACCTGGCTACCAGTGTCTTGTACACCCCAGGTGTCATGTGACTGTCAGGTCCAGCCCCAGCCACACGTCGCTGCCACCAGTGTCCGAGTTCCCTCAGCACGTGACTACTGACGTCACTCGGGATCTTGGGGTCAGACAACTGATCACAGCACAGACACAGACCTGCGATGGCAGCGGGGTCTGTTGTTCCAAGACACCGACACAGGTCCTGTAACACAATCAGAGAAATCAAAGATAGTCCACTAATATTTTGGTCTTTAGGCATTGAGATGTTAGAGACCGGATTTACCTTAAGGCTAGTTTTTTTTTTTTTTTCTTAACCTGTAGAATACCTACCTGAGTGAGCTGGGGGTCGTCATCTAAAGCCTGTTGTACCTGACCTGCTGTGAGATTAGGGACGCCGATGGTCTTAGTGATGCGCAGACCGGGAGCGATGTCGGACACCAGGTGAGACAACATGGCCTCCGCCTTGTCTAAAGATATTACAGCCAGTGAAAGTCTCTTCCTAATGTTGAGTAACATTTCATGATGTGACATTTCACAGTTTTTCACGTTTTCTCCAAAAGACTTCACTTCACAGACCACAAGACCGTAGGTTCTGTGGATAAGAAGTATATCAAAGTCTCCCTGTCTGTCTCTTAACGAAGCCTTAGGTAAACTTTTGGAAAGAGGGAGCTGAGCGGTCGCAGCAAAGTAACAAGGTTCACCAAGGTACTGTCCGAACCTCAGCTGGTTTATTCCAACCACAGCTTCTTTCTTTTGCTCAAACATTGTCTGTAGACAGATGAGTACTCGCTGCATGGCTGCATCGTCTCTGATATCACTGTCATAAACAGCAGGAGGCTGAAGAATTAAGCCTTGAGGGACATCAGATGAAGCTGTTGTCCCCTGATAAGACTGACCGGCCTGTCCAGGTGCTGACTGAAGAACCAGAACATCCTGACCAGCAACTGACTGTCTAGTCATCGGCACGCGGTTGACGTAGACAGGAGGCAGGAAGTAGGCGCGTGACTCGAGGTCAGGGAAGGCGGCCTCAACCCACTGGAGCCAGAATTTCTGGGCCTGGTCTGAGATGGTCTCCTGTACACCAACATTGTTATGAAACATTACTGAAACCTGCTTTGATTTTGTCTTTTATCACTGCCGACAGACATCTGCTATTAACTGAGGTCACGGGGTTAGGGTATGGAAACAGAAAGAAGGAGATGTAGGAGTGAGAAGAAGAGAAGATGGATGCAGTATGAACAGACCTGTCGTAAAACCTCAAATACGGTAAAGGATCGTGAGAAATGGCGAAAGGTTTACACACACACTTACCCTAACGCCAGTCTTCTCACTGATGAATCTGACTGCAGCCTCGATCTGAGAAGGAAGACCACGAATGAGGACAATCTTTATCCCTGGTACAGGTGAGGGATTCTGGTCCAACTCTACATCAGCCCCTGTCACATTCTTGACCTCTTGGAATGGGTGATTGTTTCCTTAGGAACAAGAAAAATGTGTACTTTATTTTTAATTGTAATTCCTTCTCTTGACGCTTTATTGTCTCATCATCCTCATCATCATCATCATCATCATCATTATCATCATCATCATCATCATCATCATCATTTTTCCTTCTTTATCTGCTTTCACTGACATGTTCTCTGACAACAGGATATACAGGGATTGCGGCAAGGAAGAACCATTAAATTTGTAAGAAAAATTTGTAAATTAAATTTTTAAGAAAAACAGAAACTTGAATAATGTAGCAAAGTCATGATTTGCATGTCTCCCAAACTGTCAGAAGTGAGTAGAAAGTCAGAGGCAGGAGAAAGGGATGGAATGTGCAGAAGGAGGAAAAATGGAAAAATTAAAAAAAAAAAAAGTTAAGTTTGGAAGAGTCAAACAGAGCGTTCCATTACAATAAAATGTTCTTGTGACCAATTTTATAATGACAACATAAACCATAGTCTTAGGGTGGCTCAAATGTTTCATTTAAAATACAACTTACTGTTGTCAGTGAAGAAATAAACTTGTTTATCAGTCACGGCGTGCAGGTAAACTCTCACACGACCTCCACCGTCTCTACGAGCTCCTGTCATCGCACTGGCATCGTCTCCATCATCACCTGCCCCACTAGGACGATCACCCTGTAGGTTGACATACAATGGAGGAGAAAAGCTGCATGCAACAGACTACAGATGAGCAAGAATATGATGCTACCAGCCATTACAACTACACCAAGACTGTACTTTTGAAATACCAAAAAAAATTGCTTCAGGATCACAAAATTTGGTTTAAAATATTAAAATATTACTAGGACCACAGAAACAGAGATTAAAGATTGAAATCGTACTAGAATCCAGGAAAAAGGGATAACATTAAAATATAATGATAGCACAATAGTACTACTAAAATACTTAATCATAAACTTGTTAATAAAGCAATGTTTCCATTTTTAACTTCTGAAAGATTTTCAGGTAAATACAGCTTCACCCTTCTGTCTGAGGTATAATCTACACGGATGCCCACAACATCTTACAAACGGATCATGCATTACTTTCCTCCAGTTACACGTGACCACCTTAAACTAGACAAATCACACTCAGTGTTATGATGACGTTTTCTCACCTGTTGTGAAACGGGTGGCAGGTGACTAGACATGGCTGTGGTCTCCCTACACAGGACCAAACCTGTAGGAGGCAGCCACTACAGAGGTCTTTCTGGGGAGATGAAATCAACCATTTTGCTAAATTGTGTTCTGCTGGATCTTTATGACACCTGTTATACAATGACAAACATTTGTTAGTTTGTGTTTTAACCTTCATACTAAATACCTTTAAAGGGAGATAACCCCTCGAACTCCAGTCTCACTGGCAGGTAATGTCTGGTAATAGTTTTGAAGGCGGTAATGAATAAATGTTTCCTTAATAATCACATGCTGGACTTTTCACAGAAGTTAGGGGTCAACAGACAAGGTTCCTGATCTCCTCAGGCTGTGTATGTCTGTGGTGTGATAACCGGAAGTGTATTTTGATGACATGAATGTATTTGCTGCCTGACCATGATATTACTAAGTGCTGACAGTAACACAGGACAGAGACTATTTCTATATTCCTCTAAAACTACAGGTAAATATAATGAGTGACTGACCTCGCTGTTCCTTCTCTGTGTAAACACTCACATCCAGTCACGAGTGACTGATGACCCGGATGTTAAGGTCAAGTCTACCTTATCGGGACTTCCCGTCCTGCTTACTGTTACTTTGATGTTCATCTACAAGCAGATCGTTAGTCTAGTTTATCGGGAGTTTCCGAACTGCTCACCATCTAAAACAGCCGTTAAAAGAAAGAAAAACCAGTGAGCAGTTTTATGTGACATCATCAAAACATGTGAGGACAGTTAGTCTGCGGTCACGTGACTTAGGGGGAACTTTGGTGCTACCGTTACAGCCAGCATCATTACTTTTGTTTGTTTTACATGGCTGGACACCGAAGTGATAGATATGTGTGGATCTACCCCATCTCATCCCCACTACCTTAAATTTACATTGCATGTACTTTACACATAAAAAAAGTTTTGTTTCGACTGTTGCAGACGACGGTGTGAGCTCTTGATCGGCTGCTGTCAGTTCACGGTTGGAAACACGAATCACTATTTCTATTTAAACTGAGTTAAATGGAGAAAATCGTTGTACAGACTCTAATAAAATATTGTACCTATTTCCAGATGAGGAGAGATGTATCCGCTGGTATTTTGAGTTCGTACTCAGTGAGCATACAGTCAGTACCTTCACAGTGCAAAGTATTTTGTGTGTAGAATATGGCCAGAATGATAAAATCTTCTTGCGACTATTCTGCCTTGGCGTTTACAATCATATACTATACTAAGATATTCTAAAATATGTCAAACAAAAACCTGCAAAAGTATACTTAGAAAACTGAATCCAGCACCGTGAAATTTGCTGAACAAAACAGTGTAGCTTCTGAACTACTACATTCCTCAAACACTACACACGGAACTGGTCTCAATTATTAGGACATAGGAAACTCTAACCTACAGATGCAAATTTAAACATTCCGAAACATTTTTTTCAATGCTATCTAACTACATGTAAAGTTGGACTATTCAGTGTTTATTAGGAAATAATTATAAAACACAAGATTTCGAAAATAATGTGATTTATATTACCCATAGCTACTTTTTGTGTCATTATTTCAGTGTTAATTGTTACAGTCTTTTTAATGTATGATATGTGTATTTTTGTAAGCGTGAGTTCTGATGGTCACAACAAAAAATGTGGGACTTTACAGAAACCTCCACAGTTATCATTTTAATAACAATATCTTGTAGTAAGGTACTAGAGGCAATGCCACAGGCCGACTTTAAACTGTTTAAAAATAAGTTTACATGGTCGTTTGGCTCACTTCGTGCTTTACAGCTCTTGCTATTCTCTATATATCACGAAAAAAGTAAAGACAAGCTAACGTGAACTTTTATTTATTAAATGTAAGACCACTTTAACATACCTAATCTTGATCATATCCTCAGCTGTAAACACTAATTAATATAAAACGAGGCAAATGCTTGTCCTCCAAGAGGATTATGATCTTCATATCTGGTCATACGCAACGTGTAACAGCTCAATAGTAATAAAGTCGGTTCTTTCTTATAGACTGATTACATTTGTTTTACAGTAAGACTTAGATATCAGCATATGAGCATGATCACTCATTCTAACTACTAACTCCAGACAAAAACAATTTGCATATTCTTCTAAATGTACACATAAGGCTATAAGACTCCATGAACATAGTGTTAGAACGATAATTGCCAAGAATAATGCCTGAAACTAGCTAGAAATTAAACAAGTTCCTATTCTTTTCTGTAATTTTCGAATTTTTCAGTCCGGCAGCCTGGAACGACCAGCTTGTTTTTTCTGTATTCTTACTTACACACACGTTCCATGCTGGCAACAGTCACAATAGTAAGAAACAAAAGTAGTCACATTTGAATTATTAAGGTTATTATTCACAGTCAAGAAAAATAAATAAGCACAATCCAGTGTTAAGAACACTATCAAAAAGTAAAAGTATCCACAAAACCAACACAAACTATACTTCTTGCCTTGAGTGAGCCATGTGGATATTTTGCTGTTCCTAGAACACAAAGTTGTATGCTGTCCAAAATGAAATAAACAATAGAAAACCTTACTGCGAAATTTACTACACCTCAAACTCAACAAAATTCTAATGCTAATTAAAAACAGCACAAGACAGATTTTAAATAATGTGTAATCTAAGGTGTATTGCGAACACCCTACTTTTGTGATCGTGGAGAATAGCTCATAGCATTACAGCAGGATTAGGTTCTATACCAGAGAATATAATATATTAAAAATGTCGCCATTTCAACCAGCTTAAATTATCCAATACAAAAATAAAGTTTATGTTGATTATTTTGTGTGTATAATACTGTCATTCTGGAATAAAATACAGTTAAAAGTTAGCGTTTATAGCGCCTCACCCTGATCTATAGGCAGGCTCATGGCGATTCACAAATGACAAGTGATGATGATGATGATGATGATGATGATGATGATGATGATGATGATGATGATGATGATGATGATGATGTAGTTTTGTAGCGCGCTAGTATCCGCATCACAAAGATGCGCTCAATGCGCGGTGATCCCAGCAGCCACCAAACTGCAGGTCAAATGAAAACTTCAAAAAAGTTTAAACAAGTGAGTCTTAAGATTTTTCTTGAAAGATGCAAAACTATCAGACTCCTTGGTCGAAAGGGGAAGCGAGTTCCACAAAAGCGGGGCTACATTGGAGAAGGATCTGAAACCCGCTGTGTGTGGTGTGAATAAGGTGATGACAGAACACAATGGTGTAGGTGTGTAGCAGACGGTGTACCATAAGTCAAAGGTCAGCGTCTACACACAACATGAACACAATCTGTAGCCCAACATCCAACATTTATTACAAGCCGAAATACACAAATGACCCACTGGAACGACCAATGACCCCAGCACGCGCTAATCAACAAAGATCAAGCTCGCAGAATTTCGCCGATGGTCAAGTCTGCATGTCGAAAAGGAGCTGTAGCCACCGAAAGGAAGAAACACCACTCTCCACACGCATAATGACAGGCCCGTCCAAACACACACAGCAACAAGTCCCACACGAGAACGATAAAACATAAATACAGCAGAGCTCTGCCCCCTCCAGCCAGTTAGGGGAGGTACTTCACTCTAAATACTGGAGATTCCTTTTCGACAAAACATTATTTACAAGTTTCCTCCAGATAACTATCTCTATTTCTGCTTTCTAATTTACTATAATTTAATTTTGCTTTTGCAACCAAATAATTTTTTAAAACCAAAAGCAAACATTATACACACATCTGTGTACCATTTTACAGACACCTTATCGACTAAGATCGCTGAAAAAATAGTGAAGAGCATCACAAGAAAACAATTATTAGAATTTAGACATAATGTCGCTACAAAGCATAAAACCCACCTGCAGATGACCGCAGAGGAATCCACATGGCTACCCCTCATATCACGAATGACACAAAAGTTGTAGTACAGTAATCAGCAGTATCACAAACCAAACATTACCAATAATCATTTCAACATTCATATTACACCGACCGTAGAATGAAAAATACCTAGATTAAACCAGCATTCAAAAGAGTTGTAGAAAGAAAACTAAAAAGGCAACGAAACTAATCAAATGAAGGAGGCATTAAGATGATTAACCCAGTTATTTCTTATTATATGTAAAACAAATAAATCTGAAGAAATAGAAAGAGTTAAAAACAAAACTGAATGAAAAAAATCATCTTATGTAAAAAAATCTTACAAATTCACAGGTTTGAAATTACATTCGAATTAAATTAACCATCAAAGAAAAAGTCTCATAATGATACCAAATATATACTTCAATTAAATACAAATCTGTCTCAGCCCATCTAAAAAGTATTGAATTATTGGCAACTCAATTATCTCATTTATTCCTATCCCAATTATCTGGAACTGCTAAGCTACAGCAACAGATACAAATTCTAGATTTACATAAATATGTTTTCAAAAGGAAAGAAAATATATAAACACCAAGGTACTATACCCAAGGCACTAATAAAATAAATCAAAAGGCATTAAATATATGAGATAATTATGAAGACAAAACCAAAATTAGAAAATTTGTACAAAGCAAACAAATACACTACTGCACACAATAACGAAAGTCGTAAGCCTTCACTGAATGAAGAAGACTTTCAGGTCAGAAGCTTAAACTTTCTCTTGACATTTTGTCATTCCAAGTTGTCAATCGGTTACAATGGGGGCCTCCATCACGCCGACACTTAACGTGAATAAAACAGATTACTATTTGAATTTCACTGTAAATTATTTTTATTGTTTATTTATAAATAAAAGACTAATCTGATGATTATTACCTCTTTGAAGTTATAAGCCGGCATTTAAATAATCTGCGATAGTGCATAGCATGTCACTCACGGACATTTGTCAAAAAAATAGGGATCCAAGGATTTTTACGCGGTTTAAGCAAATTTGTGGATGAGTGGACCGCAGCTTATCGCCCTGCACTGTACCTTTGTCGTGGTGACAAGCATCACCAATTTCCAGGACATACTAAGAAATTAACTAGAGGAGATAAGGGAATTTTAATAACAGGAAAACCATGAGACAGATTAATAATTTAAAAGATACTTAAAAAAAAACAGTTCACCAGATCATGAATAATTATTCATAGATAAAGATTATTTCATTGGATAAGTCAGTAACATCGGATAAATGGTGAAAAACATTTAAATCATACATTGCACGTTAGTGTAACTTCAAGAGCATAAAGAAAAAATGTTGCACTCATCGGGTCGTAATCAGTCACGGTGAATCTTCAAATAAATATTTTGCGCTGTATATTTATATACACGACGACATAGAAGTGTATCAAAAGTTCAGATTTCATCATCATGACATTCTAGAGATGGTAGATGAATTTGCTTACCACCTCGAAACTTCGAATCGGGACCACAACGACAGAAAGTCTACTCGTCCTTTGTTTTTACTTCATGTTCAAATGTTAAGACAACAATTTTAATCCTTCTGATAATGATAAGGTAAAATATTTACTTGATTGCTTTATAATATTTACAAACATTTAATAAAGCATGTAACACTGACATCAATATTTATATATGTATACATTTTTATGAAGGAGATTGATATATAACAACAGTGCTGTAGACAGACATGCAATAATAGATTGCTATTCTCTTATAAAAGGTTGCATCATAATGGTTCTCAGAGCATGTGTTACCCTACTTTAAGGTGTTCACAAATAGTCAAAACTATGCTTTATACTGCTGAGTATCACTTTGCAAGATGATTTGTTTTACACAGCTGAAAAAAACTTTTGCCCAATTACTAGCCTTTTACTGCTGCCTAATTTTTCTCTAGTAGTTTCCTGTTATTAGTTTTATGAACGCATGTTTATAAGCACTTTTAAAACTAATAAGAGAAAAGAATAGTTATACATTTCCATTTATGTCAACAGGCTGTCTGCAGTGCTGATTCTAAGGCCTGGGTGTTCCCAAAATATTGACATTTTGCTACACTCTGATGAATCTGCTGCTTTAAAGTCAACCTCTTTTTAAAAAAAATCCTTATCATTGTGTTTTAGGTCTGTTATGGAAACATCAATTCCTTGTTTAGAGCAGTCAGTGTTTGTTTTGGGTCAAATGTTTAGACTTAAGGTAAATGTGTCAAGAAATATGGCTTCCCTTGATAAACTACACTGTGGTACATTACAGTAGTTATAACCTAGCATAGTGTACGACAATCCTCACTGAGCAATTCATAAAAAGGAAAGAGCATGTTAATTGTCAGCTGAGCATGCATAATGAACTTAGAAGACCCTAATGATGAAGACCACAACAAGATTCAAGATTCCTTATTCTGTCACCTTCTAAGAGATATTGAGATATTAAAAGTATATCCATACATGTTTATGAACATTCCTCTCATTATAGTGTCTATTATTTACATACACTCATTGGTTGGTTTATGGAAGTTAATAAAAAAACCAACAGCAGCAACAACAACCTAAAGAAAAAAAAGGGAAACAAGCAAATTCTAACCCCTAACCCTTTTCATAGTGCTGATGTATGCGATGGCCCTAGCTATAAAGTGGGACCACTTTCTTTTATCTGGCCCCACTCTTTTTTTTTTTTTTTTGCTCATCACGAGCATAGGCTGCAACTTCCAGCTTTTTCCCCAAACTTTAAGTTTTTTCCTTCTCAGTCTGTGTTTAATATGGGCTCAAACAGGGCCTCTATGCTCTTCAACTGAGAAGCCGAATCGCACGGTTTTCCAATTTGCCGTGCGATCTTTCTTCCTTGTTAGAGTTTTGTTGAATGCTTTCATCTTCACACTCAGGCAAATCTCTGTGAAATTGTTTCAGTAGTGAATGGAAACAAACACAAAACGATGCGCTCTTAAGAAGGCAATGGTTGATTTGCTGTTTGTCTCTAAACAATCAATGAAGGAAGGGAATCCCCACCAAGGACGACAGGTCTTGACCCTAAAACTAAGTAAGCAGTTAAGTCTGCTCATACACACCGACGTCGATTCTCGCCAAGCACGAACTCAGCTGATTCATATTTTCAGTTGCATTGGACAGTTTAAGTAAGAAATTTTATTTTGCTTCTTCACATCAGCCTCGGACTTCATGTAAAATAACACCACTAGCCACCATGAAACACCATTGTAAGAGATGTAAAATACGTAATTCCAGTGCAATATATATAATACCACATGTTTACGTTCATATGGATATACTATAGACTATAGAGGCATCAAATTGACCTGACAGGAACGACAGGTATGCACAAATCCAAAACGTGTTCATTTCTGATTCTTACAATCCATTTCTCAAGCACTTTGACACAGTGCTAAATCCATATTTGTATTGACACTCCTAGACAAAAAATCTCCTCAAAATATTTTACATAAGGAAAATACAAAGAAAATAAAATTGAATAGCCAATCACCACCATTCTCAAAACGATTGGTTAAATGTGTTGTTATTTGAGATTGCGTATTTGTATACAACATTAATATTATCATAACTTTGAAGTAAGGTATTATCTTATTATTATATCTTGACTTTACAGGTTTAAAATTTGTACATGATAGAATACAGGCTTTCTGATTGACAGATCTCCTTCCTATGTCAGAAACTTCTTCCATGTCAACATTCAGGTAGATCTTAAAGGTTTACCTTTATTGACAGCATTTGTATGAACTCATCATTCTATTGCTCAGAAAAAAAAATTGTAGTCATTTTTAGTAAAAAAAGATGGCTGCGAGCTTAAATCCACAGGTTACGCACCTTATAATATCAATGTCAAGGAAACGTATCAAGTACAAATGCATGTTTTCCTATATATAGATAAGCTGGAGTTCGTGGTCACATAATGTTTTCAGCACGAGACAGATGCACAGCCGACCAACCAGCAAGTTGTTTTTGAGAATCATCTCTTGCTAATTACCTGCTCCAGCAAACTGAAACGTAATAGTCAAAGAAGTACCCCATGTTCTCTACCTTTTGGTAAGCAACTGCCTTTCCCAGTCTTTAGTACTTTAGATTGCAATTTTATTTTTCAAATAAATGTATACGTGTGTATGTGTGTAAAATATACATGAGAAAGAAAGCTTGAAGCAACGTGGAACCCTAAAACCAGTCACTCATGGAAAATACAACCGTGTCATCGCTGTGTGTGTAAGAAAGAGACATTAGACTACAACAGGCGACGGTTACTAGATTCACGTTCTGACATTAAGAGAAATCTGGTTTAAACAAATTTGTTGCACAGACATACAGTTGTCTTTGTCTGGGATTACAAAGTTATTTATCAAGAATTTATTAATGATAGCATCTGACATCTTTCGGCAATACCTTTTGCTTTTATAAAACGAGAGGAAGATACATTTCAAGAAACATCTTAATCGCTGATAACAAAAAATGAATGTTATAAATCTACTTAACAAAAAAAGAAGTGAGGTTTACCATAAAAAATCTGTATAACTTATTAGAAAACAACTATAGAACTTACCAAGAAACTTTAAAGTATTCATCACTTATCAAGAAGCATGTCTATCACTTTTTCAAGAAAAAAGGATCGTCTGTATCAATAATTGTAAATATGACTTTTTATAGGGCCAGATACTCCGTGCCTTATCAAACTTCTTTTAATTACTTTCATAGAGATGATTACACCTTTGACTTTTAACGAAAATGCAACTTATCTTTTAAACTGTAATATAATATGTAATACACTTGAAGAAGTAAGCATCCAGAGAACAAACAAACCATACCATAAAGCAAAGGATACATTCGCCTAGGATGGTTCTGCGTTCTCTTTTTTTACATGTTCTATAGTACATTTACTTATATTTAAGTATTTACATTTAAATATACGTGTGTGGTGGTACATTTAATTTAGACATCAAAGTCTTCTACATTCAAACTCTGTGTTAAAATTGCTACCCAGAGTCAACTAAAGGTCGCAAGCAATCAGTCACAACTTAATGGCGGGTAAGTGACAGATATAACATAGGGAAGGAAGTTTCACTTTTTACCTAAGCCGCAGCTAAGAAGCCGATAATCAGAAGTTATTGTTTGTAAGAATAAGTCAAATCCTGACTTTGTCTTCTATTAACAAGAAATACCATGCTTTCGTTTTCAGTCATCGACTCATTTTTGTATCAAATAGAAAGTTGAATGAGAGTGAACACCTCGCTACCAGTGTCTTGTACAGGTCAAAGGTCATGTGACTGTCAGGTCCAACCCCAGCCACACGTCGCTGCCACCAGTGTCCGAGTTCCCTCAGCACGTGACTACTGACGTCACACGGGGTCTTGGGGTCAGACAACTGATCACAGCACAGACACAGACCTGGGATGTCGGCGGGGTTTGATGTTCTCAGACATCGACACAGATCCTGGACAGAAACAGATCCTTCAACCTAATGAAAATAACCAAATAAGCAGTCGAAGCAAACAGCAGACAGCTGCATCTACTGCGTGAAGTCGCTTACAGAGATAATTTTCTTTTAACTCAGATATAAAACACGAATTAAATGTCGTGTACAACCGTTCTATCCACTCTATTTTATAAAAGAATCAAATGGAAGTATGTTTTCTTGACAAAACAGAATTGAATTTTCATTGTACCATTGGGGAAAAAAAACCTCCTAGTTTAGATAAATAAAGCATGTAGTCTACACTTACCTTTCGGCATTCAACTTTATATTATGTTATGAAAGTATCTCGTGCTTGCTTCAGGGTGAGTATATATCAGATATTTGCGTGCTTATGAAAGGATAATCTAAAAATAGTACACTCGTGTGTGCAATAATGATTGCAATTATGTTAAGATATGTCCACATGATCGGTTACATACACTCTTGTGTGTGCTATTATAAATAAAAATGCTTAGATTATAATTTAGAGCAACCTCCAAGACTGAAAGATATCTAAGAGTTTCTTGAAACTGGTCGTTTCCTATTCAGGCTCAATAAATAGCATACAAATGAGACTGAACTCAGTTTTCAAAGACTGCACATCTTCAGCAAACTGACATGAATTATTTGCACGGTGATTCACAAAATAAGCAAAAAAATATAAATAAGAACATCAATATTCCAGAGAAACACGTAAAATGCATATTAAAAAACGAAATATTGTTAATGATGGAGTTTTATTGCACATGTAAAGTTTATTAACACTTAAAATGCACACACAGTGAAAATGTTTCGAGCTGATGGTATCGATTGCCTTATTGTTCTTCCAGGAGAACAGAAAAAGAAATGCACTTCCGCATTATTCTAACGGTGATTCTAGACATTCACAAGTATATCTTCTGAGATTTCATTTCCTTATGGTTCTGTCGGGGAATGGGGACCCGCAGCCTCATGCTATGTTTACTCGATTGGAGAAAGAGCTCACAGTTCTCTAACAGCTGATGACTAGAAAAACTGCTAAGGATGCATGAAGTGGGAGGAAAGACGTTGAAATGTGTGTTTTTGAAGCCGTTTCCTAGTGACGGGGAACCAGCTATGTTCACTTCCTGTAAGGACAATAGGTAATAATACTCGTTAATTTTATTCGCCATTACAACAGCTTGTTTTTCTTTTTCTAATATCTTTATTACTGTAAAGTGAAACTAAGATTTAAAAAAGCCCGAAATTTGATAAATACTGCATGCACATATATATATATACTTTGTGTAAGACATAATCCTGACCTCAATCAGCTGTGAATCGCCGGAGATGGCGTGTTGTAGTTGACGAGTCGTGAGGTTGGGGAAAGCGATGGTCTTAGTGATGCGCAGACCGGGAGCGATGTCGGACACCAGGTGAGACAACATGGCCTCCGCCTTGTCCAGCTGTGACACGGCATGGGTTAGTTTCTTTCTAATGTTGTAGTCTACACACTTCTGTGGCGTCTTCATTTCCTTTATATTCTCACCAAAAGCTTTTACTTTACAGATGATTAATCCGTAATGTCGGTGAATGAGAATCACATCAAACATTCCTCTTCTCCAGGTCCATAGCAGAGCATGATAGAGACTGTTAGGAAAAGGTAGTTGATCGACTTCGGTGGCGTACCAATGCTCACTCAGAAGTTTGCTCAGTCCAACCAAAGCTTCTCTATTCTCCTCGAACATTTTTAGTAAAGAGACGAGCACCCGCTGCAAGGCTGCATCAATTCTAACATCATTGTCGTAAAAGCGACTTTGAGAACTGGGCACCGTATCAGTAAAAGAAGCCATTCCCGTTCGTTTGAACTGAGAAACCTTTTCAGGTGCTGACTGAATGATCCTAACATCCTGTCTAGTCATCGGCACGCGGTTGACGTAGACAGGAGGCAGGAAGTAGGCGCGTGAGTCGAGGTCAGGGAACGCGGCCTCAACCCACTGGAGCCAGAATGTCTCGACTTGTGTTAAGATGTTTTCCTGTGTGATGAATGTGAAAAAAACATGGCATCACGCGGAATTTAAAGTTAATATAAGGAAATGGAAAAGTCGCTTCCGAGCCTGGACGAAAGAATGTTCACTTGTCATAGTACGGCATCGTGAAAATAGCTTCAGGCGTCTGCATGTCGCGGATATGGTTGGCATTTTAAAATCAAAATTTCTAGTTGTTTTCTTTGTTCTTAAAAGGAATTATGTTAAGATGGTTCGTATGTGTGTATCCGCATGTTTGCTTTCGGTAAAAGAGAAAGTAATACTATTTAAACCCCCTTCTTTACCAGCTGCATTCCATATTCATAGACAGGTAATGTGAAGAGCAGTTTTGCCACGTGCTGGGGATCCCGCGTTATACAATCATTCTCCTTCTACTATGACGATAACTATCAGTAGCACATTATCTTCAGCAGGAGAACCACCACCCTCAGCAATAATTATTGACAAAATATTATTCACCCTGAAAATATTTAAACTACTTCAACAAACTCACAAACCAGGATCTTGATTACATACAACAGTGACGGCTTTTTTGAAAGTTCAAGACATCTATCTATGCAATCTACACCTCCAGGAAGCTACTGCTCACCTTTATTTTATTTTACTTTTTTTTTGTAGCTGTTCACAGGAAAGTTCAAGCAGATAGATTCATCATCAAAGCTATTTTTTAGTTGTTGTTTTTTTTAGTTTCATTTTAGTGTCATCTTTTGATTAACGTTTTTATGCTATTTTATTTTAAATTACTTCTATTAACGAGAAGTTTGATGTCGCTAACGCAGCCCCTATTCTTCAGGGATTTGCGTCCTGCTGTGAAACTAGAGTGGATGTTGAAAAATATCTTAGAGATCATTAAAAAAAAACGTTAAAGAGAAGGGATAAAAAGGATACAATTATTGCTTACATAGGACCTTTTAAGAAAAATGTCCCAGAACTCGACTAGAAAATTTGAGATAACATTTGAACTCTACGTCCCCTCTGGAATAACGTCTGTAAAACTCATTCAGTTTTAAATAGAAATGTCGAACTGATATGTATTTATCGCAAAACATACGATTTCTTTTTGCAACAAAAAGAGGTCATTGCACCTATTGATCAAAAGAATTTTTTCACATCAAGTCCTTAGTTTTGTTACTCATGTAAAAGAATTAAAATTGTTAAAAGATTTTTACAAAGTTAATTTTAGGAAAGGCAGCTAGATTGATATTATTTTCGACTAAGTAAAGTATTATCTTATTTCATTATCCCATACACCAAACCGTCTTTAGCGAAACCCTTAGAGGTGTACTGCATGTTATTTCATTTAAAATCAGTTCTGGAATAATTGTTTGTTATACTAACCTTGCTAATGAGCTTGAGTGTTTCCTCTATTTTGGATCGAGAGCCACGGATGGTGACACTTGGCATGCCTCTGACATCAAATAGATCATCGTCAAATTGTACATCGGCCCCTGTCTTCTGTTTCAAAGAGTCTAGAAAAAGCTGACTTCCTGCAAAAAATGTTTAAGAACAAAAACCTTTAATGATGATGATGGATGATGGATGATGATTGATGATGATGGATGATGATGGATGGATGATTGATGGATGATTGATGGATGATGATGGATGATGATTGATTGATTGATTGATTGATTGACACATATACATGAAGTTAAGTGCAAAAGAATCATTATGTTGAATAAATGTTTGGAAACAATATTTCCTTGAAGTTACTGTTTTGTCTGTAAGTGTCGCAAATGCACTGCAGAAAATTCCAAACTGGGGGTCTAAAATTTCTTCCAAATGTGTAACACGAGTAGTTAAGAGAACAGTGAATAACAAGAAGAAGATTATACGAAGTTAAGTTTAAAATGTTCAAAGCGCTAACTAAAGACAGCAATTACAGAGAAGATCACAACAGAACTGAAGCAAAATTCTACATTAAAGTAATAGCAGACAAAAATAATTTTAAAAAAAGCTATAAATAATACGCCGATTACAATAGACCAAATAAAGCAAACCCTATCGTTAATTGTAAAGTTTTGTTATACACTTGTCTTACCAAGTAAAGCAGCTTGTGGTGATGAAATAAGGTGCAGGCAAATGTCGCAAGCGTCATCTTTAGTTTCACTTTCTACTGCTCCTCCGGTCTGTGTACAAGCTTCTTCGCGACCCTTAAACCAAAGTCAAGAGTTTCAAACATTTAAACAGTAGACAAAAATATAAGGGCTTGGGGACATAAAACGGTGATATATCTTGTTACAAAGGCAAAATCTGGAATTGTTGAATTGTAATGCTCAGCAATCTGCACGCAAAGAACGTGGGACTGATGCTTTGTCTTGAGCACCTGAAGCTGGTTTTCCGTTTACCAATCTTCTAGTTCGTCTTTTCGTAGATCTTTGCCGTGCTTTCAACTTTTGGAATAGAAGTTAAAGTCTCCAATAAAATGCAAATCTTTCAGGGATTTCTATTGTGTTCAGGGATTTAATAAGAGAAGTACAATTTAAATATTGGCGAAATTATACGTCACCTCTTCTGTTAGCATTGCTGTTCCCTCAAAAGGAACCTCGGGTTTCCTGTAACCGAAGTTCATCATTTAGCCGAGGGAATGTAGTCATGTGCAAAGATTAAATGCAAAAACTGTATGTAAAGTATCAGCGTCCAGACATGAATTGACATAGATGACATGAATTAGCGACAAAAACTTATAGGAAGAAATGATAAAAGTAAGTCAAGATATTTAGAATTTTTGGGGGGCAAAAAATGACCCATAAGAACATGTAGAGAGAGGGGAGGGGTAAAACGGAACTCTCTGTCCTAAAAAAACTAAGAAAACTTGACAGATTGTCTTCATTCATTGTTTTTTAGTCTTCATTTCAGAATGCAATGCTGCTCACATCATTTGTCCCACTAACGTTTCAAAAATGTCTGCCTACCTGTCAATTTAGCTATAATCTTTCCAATAAATTCATCTGTGTGTGTCAGCCTCTTCGGTGTAGATGTTATACACCATACTTGTATAAGGTTTTAAAAGTTTCCACCTCATTTATTACGGAAAGTAAAAGTGAATGAAAGAAGGATTTTTACCAGCCATGTTCAGGACTCTTTACAATTATACTATCTGTTAACCATTTAGTATGTCATGCGCTGTAAGTGTTTGCTTTAATAAATCATAGCTTCTGTGTTTCAAATGGTAATGGGCTCAATAGATTGGAAGCCATCATAAAAATGTGAGCTGCCTGTATGGACAATTTTGGAGAATTGTGCATGCATGTGATCTTCACCCCAAGCAGAGTGGACCACTTCCAGTTATGTAGCATTCTTCAGCCATGTCGGCTTGAACAATCAAAGAATTATCGTCGTCTTTAGTGTACAGTTCAGGCCTACAAATGTTAAAATTATTCTTTCAAAGGACGAGCAAATGAAACACTTTTGGCGGATAATAAATAGTTTGTGTTTATTAGTTTTATTTGTTCATATAAGAGCATAGCTGAGTGTCACAAGTGTTTCGATATTTTATAATGCTTAGAGCTTTAGGTCGAAAACTTTGAAAATTTTGGTCAACCCATTAGTCCAATATTGGGTTTACCTCAAAGGTCGACTAAAAATGTGATGCCACAAAGATGTGGTAGCAAACGGTTAAATTAACTATCAAAATAAAATCTTAAATTTCTTATAAAATTATTAGTAATATTTATTATTTAAAATTAAACTGTTCACAAATTTTCACACTTATTGTGTCTTTGATTTGCTACTCTTCTACTCCAATTTTTTTACTCACATATACTTATCTTTCATTTATGTCCTAGCTTGAAAGTCGGCTTATTTCACTATTAAATGACATTGATTCGTTGACTCAAGAAGGTGAATGATGAAAAAATAATACCTACGAAAATTATCTAAATGTAAAATAAACTTCCAAAAACTAAGTTCTTCACACACTTTTTCAACGATTTTCGTTTTTGAACCACAATTATCATGATAAGAGTCACCGGAATCAACATCAACACGATGCCACTGAGGGTCGTAGTTAGATGCAAGGGGCTGGAGTTAGCTTCCTCTGAAATTGAAGACAAAGGATGAATCAATGTTTCTTCTGAAACATTTCTGCTATATTTTAAATAACATTTAAACAAATGTTTCTCAGAGAGAAATCTATGTATCTCTCTATCTATCTCAGAGCACCAGATGACGTGTTCAAACTTAGTTTTGATTAGGAAGACCTCATGATAAATGTGCACTTATTGCCCACTAGTAGCAAGTGACAGTTCGTGTGTTCTACCTGCGGGAAGGTTTCGACAATACTGATGTTTAGTGTAGTCAGGTATGCTGTTCCCACCAGTTTTAAAGACAAACCTAATCATAAGGCCTTGTTTCTAATGCCATAAGCAAATATGGTACAAATCTGCTAATCGAGGGCAAGATGTGTCCTGTTTATTTCGAAAGCAGCGAGACGGAGTTAGAGAAATTAGTTACTTGAACAGAGGCATCAGGAGAGAAGTGAAGCAGAATGAGATGTGGGCCTGTGTGTTGTTGGTGAACTGCTTCTAATAAACATGATGACAGATATATTTCAATTTTTATTGCTTTTTAGTCGGTTAACAGTTCCCTAGCAATAACAAATTCAGTTCCGTCAACTCCTCTAACATATAAATCGTGCGGGCGAACACAATGAACTGTTAAGCTGTGTTGATTTACCTGTAAATCCATCAGGTGTGACAAAAAATTCACACGTTTGAAAGCCCTCGATGTTAGAGCCCAGAACTTGACAACTATAGTTTCCGCTGTGTTTCCGTGACGCTCGAGGAAGTCGGACGACGAGGTGATCAGTAACGGTTTTGTTGAACTCATACCCAGGAACCGTGGCGCAAACAAATTCATCTTTCACCCATAAACAGGTCACCACACTTGCACCTACTAAAACCAAGATGCGAGTTTTGCATTGACTACCAATGTTGTGATTTGAACACCAAATGCACACTCGCACAAGTACTGACAAAAATCACCTCAGATGGCTTGTAAACTCTCCCTCAGACACTCCCTCTTTCATTCATTCAATCTATAAAATACATATCCATCACGTACATGTACATACCCAATACGTTAGTCTACCTCAGACAATAGGATTAGAGGTGTTGAAATAGAGATGATTTGTCTATTATTTTGAGATTAACTACTTACACTTGACAAATAAATGACAGATTCCGTTACATTTAAAGTTCTCAAAAATGCTTGGTATTTTTAATTTGCATGTAGACTATTACCTTTGTTGCCATTACCATCATGATGAAGAACTCTAAAGTTCCTCTTAGTGACTCTAACATCAAGACTAAATATGCATATTAGCTCTGTCGGTTCCATCTCTGCAACACTTGAAATGTCACAAGAAGAAGTTGTTTCTGTAACAAAAACAGAAGAGTGAAGTTTATTAGACGGTTTCTAAAGGTTATCTACTATTCTCATAGCATCTTGCAATAGGTAACTTCGTGCCCTAAAACGAAAATAAAAATAGGTATTTTATGCCAAGCTAACAGCTAAGTCCATATCACGGCAAAGTACAGGTGCCACGTGCAAGAAAGAACAGCTTATCTGAGACAAGATCTGAACTCAGGACATTTAGTTTTCACTGGACTGGTGACAGTCGATAACTATTTTGCAGCACCGGGCCACCGGCCTTGAAAGAAATGTGAATGAAAAAAAAGTTTACCATTTTACCAAAGTCTTTTGCTGTTTATAGTAATAAGTACCTTCTTCCAGGGTAAGGGTACAGTTGTCAAAGCTGACAGTTCCAGGACCCGCAGTATGACAACTATACGTCCCTTCATGGTCCTCAGAGGCGCTGGGGATTATAATAGTAAGATGATCTGACACACTTCTGTCAAACTTGTAGCCGCGGATCGTTGTACAACTCGGAATGTCTCCTCTCCATTTACAAGAGACCACAGTATCTGGTCACGTAAAAGAAAAAGTTAAAAAATCAACTTACAACAGAATGGAAACCATTATTTTTAGCTATGACTAAAATGGCCTCTTTTACTGGAAAAAATATTTAAAAAAACATATTGAGACGAAAATGAGGGAAAAGGTATCACGGCTGCAAGGCTGTGATCGTAGGGGCAATAAAATAAAGGCCATACCGTTTTGAAGGACACCAACCTCTTTTTTGGCGCATTTTAACCTTTGACCGATCAATCAGGTAGAGATGACTAATATGAAGGCATGTGGATGTTTCTAGCCACCCAGTGGAGCTAAGGTCAGTGCAATTTTGTTCCGAAGTTAATCGCAGACGAAATATTTATACCTTTAAATATACTGGTCAATTATGAAGCTAATATGAGAATATAGAGGGAAAATATTCTTGTCAGATTGCAGTACCTTCAACACCATGAGCGGAATAGTGGTGAACAGTAAAGTCAGCTCTGGTCTTATTGATGTCCACAGGGAAGTAGCATGTTAGTGACCTGTCTGATTTTTCCCCTGCTGAACGAATATCACACATTGTTCTCTCATCTGAAACAAACGCAACAGGAAATCCCATTTAAACCTCTAGTTTTGCCTTAAGAAAAAAGTCTCAAGCTACCAGTTGAAAGCTGGGACCTCTGTCTTAATGCGCTTGCAACATTTAAATGTAAACGAAACATAATATTTAAAGAGATTTGTAGACAATATAGAGACATAATCAAATGATTTGTTAAAATTTAAATACCTTTTACGTTTAAATAATGTACCAAGGTTTTCTATCCCAGTGCAATGAAAACATTTAATAGGCTTCAAATAGAGAGACATTTATGTTGCAGCTCTCTCTATATATTTACAATTTCAAGGGAACATATAGTACTAAAGGAAAGACTAAAATAATCATTTAAAGATGCGAACTTTCACACAACTTACTTCCGTGTTGTAAAAAGTATTTAACATAGCCAATGTGCAGCAGACCCGTGCAACTTGATGTTGAGCATTATACTCTGTTCAATGTTACTTAGGTAAAAGAGTAACACATATCTTTTAGTATATTTCTAACTTCTTTATTTATATATATATAGAAAAGGAAACAATTACTGTAAAGTCTCTCTTATCGTTAAAAAAATGTGTCCTGCTTAACTAGAAAAATAAATCCTTCATTTAAAATTGATGCCATCTACTATGTTGGATAAAACACGTAGATATTTAACTGATAAAATCGTTAAGGGGCTTTCAGTGACTGATTTAAGGCTTTAAGATTTCTATTGAAATTTACTCAGTAATATTCAGTATAGGGAATTTCATAACAACAAATATCTCACCTAATTTAATCCTGAACTCACAGGGCTTACTATACTTGGAAGCCACGTTTCCAAGGCGGCATGTATATATTCCAACTTGTTCAGAACTAGCTTGTGGAATTTCCAGAGTAAGTTTATCAGATATCATCATGTTATACTTGTATCCTGGCAGCACAAAACATTCCATTTTTCCTGACAGCCACCAGCAATCCAACACGTCGACTGCATCTAACATGAGTAGGAACATAAAGAATTAATTTTCAAAAATGTGTGTGTATTTTCACAAGGCAAAAAATAGCTAGCACACAATAATGGTATTCCCTATCACAAGTAAAGCAATTAAAAACAGAAAATGTTTACTAAAACACATTTTGAGTTGTCATAAAAAATTTAAAACATAGAGAAATCATTACGCAAAGACATAAAAAATAATCTAGGAAAAAGACAGAAACCTTATTTCATAAAAATGTTACAATTTATAGTCCTACCATGGCTTCCTTCTTCTTTGTACAGATAGACACTAAAATCATTTCTTGTCTGACTAACATCCTCGGGAAACTGGCATGTTAGCGAAGTTTTTCCAGTTGGATTAGTTGAAGGGATGTCACATGTAACATCTGTAAAGTGATTAAAAATGAGAGAAAATAAATGTTATTGTCCACATGTTTACTCTTGTTGTACTATCTCTATTAAATAAATTTTTGATGTTATTAAATAAAGTTTACTAGGTTAATAAAAAAACGCTTTTGAGATTTATAAATGTTAATACGGTAGTACACACTAGTACACACTAGTACACACGCACACAAAGCCAACTACTAACCGACTTCTGCATTCATGGCATTGCAAGAAGAATTACATTTTACTATTTATTCTTCTTATCTTTTTTTCTGAATTGGCACCGTTTAACCCCTACTGTTATACTAGACTTGTTAGGGAACTTTGTGATCTGAATAAGCCCTCGTTAAAGTAGCTGCTAATGTTCTATGCTCTTCATACATTGGATTTCAAACAAGGCCCAGCGCCTTATGCAAGCATTGTTACAGAGGGTGGAAGTAAGGAAAGTGAGAGGTTTTTGAGCGGTGTGAAGGTAGATATCAGTGATTGTAAATCCGAAACATTCCTGCCTGAGTTTGATTAAGTACCTTTGAAGAAGACTTGTATTGACCAGGTATAGCATTCATTCTCTGGACTTCGGGGTCTGCTGGTGAAGAATTTCATACATTTTTTTTTTTTTTTGCAAATTTACACTGATCTACATTGAGTGGATTCCTTATCTTAGTTTGTATTGGCGACAAGACAAGAACCTCATGGGATAGTTCACTACCCTGAAGTAATGACTGTGTAGATCTCTATGTGTCTTCTATGCCCAGCTCTTCCTTTAGAGAAGTAGCTGCATAGTATATAATAGTATGCACTAGTACTAATAGAGTTCTTCATTGTAGCTCATCAAAATAGTATAATGATAGATCATCAAGCAGCTTACCTTGCGCCGACACTCCAGTCCTGCATAAAATCCAAAGTCTGACGATAAACACAACTGCTGCATGAAATGGACGCGCCCTCGGTTGAGAGAAACAAAAGTTCATGTCTCTCCTTAGGTTTCTGTAAAATCCATTATCATCACCATCATGAAAAGCATTGATGTTTTCAATGGTTGCAAAGGTCATTACGGTGTAAGGAAGGAGGTTGTCTGCATGACCAATGCCACAAACGCTTGACTACATTTAAATTACGATTGATTCAAATATTATTTAAACATGATAAAGCTCATGTCTTATAAATCCTCCTCCGCATTATCTTATAGTCTTTCTGAAAATAAATTCAGAGCCGCATCAACACTAAAGCGGAGGAATCTCTACCATATCAACAGGCTGGCTTCAGAACAGACAGAAGCACAGTTGGGAAGGTCTTTAACATCGTATCTTCATAGAAAAGCACCCTCAGAATAATAGACAATTTAATTGGACTTTAAGAAGGTTTTTGAGCGCAGTACTGCTGAATAAATACATTGAAAATTACTTTCGTACTACAGTATGTGTACCCCTTATGCTGCTTGGAGAACACTATGCCAAAAAAAAAACCTTTACGACCATCACACTTATTTTCACTGGTGGAAAACTGATTTGTAGCATATGCTTTGCAGACGACATAGACTTTCTGCCAGGTACTAATAAAAACTCTAGGGTCTTACCAGCAGACTGACATACAAAGTGCATACAGAATGGCGACCAGCACTGAAAAGAGGAAAATTATGGCATAATCTTGACATCAAGTTTACTATGAAGTACACTCTGTACAAATCCCTTGTAGTACCAATCCTGCTTTACAGATGTGAAACGTTGACGCCGACACGGAAAGGTGAATCCAAGCATTCGAGAACAAGTGCCTGAGGAGGCTGCTTCGGATTTCATAGAGAGAACATAGAACCAATAGAAGCGCGGAGCCAATAGAAGCACGGAAGCCACACTCGTAGTAAAACCTAAGTTTCAATTCCAAAATATGGAGTTTAGATAAAGTTTTTAAAAGGAGTCTTAAAGAATAGTCTCTTGTAAGAAGGCTAATATACAGACAAAACTTAGCGATGTCGACTTGCACTTGAAAGTGGCTTAATGCTTACTCCAAAACCAAAATTTTTTCCTGTTTTACATCTGCCCATTTAAATGGTAATCCAACAACTTGCTCAGTCTCCCGGATGGTCTAGCTTGGTCCTCAAAGTTTATATTTGTCAAAATCTTCACAAAACAAATTCAAATACTACATGCAACATTAAACTTGACTAAATATCTAGGAAAATAATAAGAAAGTAATCTAATTGTTAAAATAATACCTTGTGTAAAATGGGTCTTTTAGATCCCATAAATATTTGTGACATCTCAAGATTATACAAGGTAAAGTGTCATAAATAAATCGCTATAGCATAGATAGTACTTGCAGCATTTTTATGGTAGTGACATAGCTTTCCTTGTCTCAGGTATTAAAGCAGACTTGGGATGACCAGACAAAACAAACATGCTCTCCTCTGTAGCTTCTTTATCCTACCAGACAAAAATACAATATGTAAAAATATGCAAATAATATTCAGGTACCAGAAATAACAATTGGGAATAACATTTATGAAGCAAACGTGTATTAAGAGTATTTTTGCATCATGTTTACTGCTCTGCCTACAGAGCAGTGAACTACAACCCTGGAAAGTGTACAGCTACACCAATAATGTCAAATTTGCTACAGTTTAAGAAAAGTCCTGTCTTTTCTGTAACCTGTTTTATGTTCGCTCTACATGCGTACAACAAACGAATCTCTTCAATATCAATTCAAAATTCCAATTTTAACAGGTATTATATTAAAGGAATAAAACTCTAATGTAGCAAAAGAAAAATATATGCTCATAACGCAGCATATTTTGTTTTATCTTAAGCTGTCTCTTAAGCTGGATTTGTTGTAACTCGATAAATATAATAAATACCATTTTACCGACGTCTGAAGAACCGGCTAAAATGGCGTCCACATATTATGAAAGGAGAAGAGAAGAATCTTCTGGGTTGTTAATGCTTCGTTCGTCTCCCTTGTGCTATTTAAAGTTGGCATCCTGACAGTCTTCACGTGTTCACGATGGTACACTACGATAAATTACTCAAGATCTGAGAACTTCCGCCCATCAGCTTCTTTTTTCACTGGCATTGGACCAAGGATTTTGCATTCTCTTCCATCTTCAGATATGCATTTTAATGTAAAGGTTCGATAAAGATATGTTTACAAAGATAAAAAAGAACTGTACACTATGTCAGCTTGTTCGTACATAAACTTAAGCTTGTAATGGACTCATTCTTCTGAAATATACTTTTATACACGTCGTAAGTTCACGAAGTTGAATCAAAGCCTGATTATATCCTCGTCATGAAAATATCAATTTGGTACCATAAAAACTTGAAATCAGAAATAAGTCTAGAAATTTGAGTGTTAAAATAAAAGAAAGTACTTGGCTGTTGTATCTGAACACTGGTGAATTATGAAGACTTTTTACCGCTTGTGCATGGTCAAGTTCACTGCACATCCCAGTCGTAACACTGAGCTTTATATTGTTGCTTAATCTCTAGAGATACGGGTTGTTATGAGGATTCATTACCATTTTCATCCTCTGATGGAATAAACTTTAAAATGTCTCAATCACCCAACATGTGTCAAGTTTGGGTTTTTTTCTTACTTATTTCGCCTACTCTACTTTAGGTTGAAGCTGCAAGGTGGGTTTCATGTGATTTCTTGTAATATTATGAAAACTGCAGAAGTTGTCAATAAGTGTATTGTTTGTGAATCCATGACCTATGAAGATTGGATATCAGGTGCGTTGATTTTTATGATTATCTATTTCTTGAATAAAAAATAAAAAACGCTTTTAGATTTCATGCTGGAGGTTTCTATTTGAGTGAGCAAACATGAACAGTATTGTGTACATCAGAAAACAGATACTTAAAAGTTCAGCAAGATCTATACCACCATCTTGAGATATCAATAACGGCTGTATGTACAAACACGTTTCAGTTCATACTTTCAAAATTATATATTACTTTTAAATTAATCTTTATGCAGCTTTGGCGTTTGAATAATAATAGTAATAAAATGGATTGATATAGTGCCTTTCCAAAAAATTGGTTATAGCGCTTTACAAAAATCATACATAGACTAAATCACCAACAACCATGCACTTATATTCATATATAACAGATACGCTCACTTCTGCAATATACACTCATACACAAAGAACAATATACACACACGTTATGTACGCTCATACTGTCAAGTGTTTTACAAAGAACTCAAACAATTGTCCATCTGTCCACTTCTTCGTAGCTAAGCAGAGTAATCTACCATTACTTCAAACAGGGAGCGGAAATATCAACCAGTGAGGTATATTGTTTTATACTATAGTAGGCAATTTGTTGATCAAGCGTCATATTTGACACAGTTGCCCGTTTCTCAGTTTGACATTGATTTGCACTCCAACAACCGAAATGACAATATGAAAATTGGTAATAGTTTAGGTTTAGTATCTATTCTAATAAGTTATTTGATTGGTTGGCGCTTTATGTTTGTATTTATTGATTTTTTTTTCTCAGTTTCTACTTCATGACCTACTTCCATTAAATGAGCTCTATTTTACATACAGTTACTGTCTTTCATCTAAATTTAGTACACGAATATAAGAACTATAGTTCCTAAAAATCACACCTTGTAAATATTTTAAAAATTAACTTTTTGAAATTTTAATCTGACCGATTTTGTATGTGTAGAAAAGGTTAATAGTAAATGCGCAATCTTCTTCCCTGTACGATTTTTCGCAACGTCTAACGACAGGTCTACTAGGCCTAGATAATCGGATTTTTCCGAAAATGTAGAACTGGGACGCCAGAGCCAGATGGGAAAGGATAGCAATGACAATAAAACGGAAAGTCACTAAACACAAATGCAAAGGAAAATAGGTAACATTAAATCTACCAGGATTAAAATTTTTACGGCCGTAAATTGGACAAAAAATTGTGTCTTGATAAGAGATAAAAGAAAAAGGCTTAAGCACAAAAGTAAAATGGAAGGTGCAGATGATAACTGCTCTGTGATCATGATTCAGCAGGTTTCTCACACATTCTCGCAGTCTTTCTGAAACATTACACTGCTGACACATTCTCGCGACTTCAGGTCACTGACCTGACCGGGGAATTTCTTCCGGATTCACATGGACGTTACTGGAAACGGGACTAACACTTTTTTTCGTAGAAAATTGGCCATTAGGAAACCTTTAGTGTAGTTGAGAGTTTACTTCTGGGTAAAAAAAAATCGAAATATTTATTTTTGTAAAATTAGTTAAATTTTATGAACAGAAATGGAAAAGAAGAAAAGACCTGTTGGCAGGTTAATAAATTTGATAGAAAAGGGAGTGGCAGTCACGTCGTTGCGAGACCTGAGTCACTAATTTCGTACCGGATACACTTTCAAGTTCAAGGACGCAGGTCAAATGAGTGAGTCAGCGTGTGTGTCTCAGGTAAGTAGGAAGTACCCACGATATATATATATGCGCAGAAGGCTCGCGTGGCGCAGTGCGTCAGGCTCACCTACGACTGACATTCCACGCGGTCAGGTCGATAAATCCTCGCTCGGAACGGGAATCAGCATAAAACTCGCTTGTCTGTATTGAGAGAGACTACGAACTTGTATTGTACTGGACTGCTGGCAGACAATTTTTTTTCCAATTAACTACTAAAACGAGGCATAAGACTACAAAGCTTCCGGTTTATTCATATTTCAGATTAACTACTAGAACGAGGCATGTGACTACAAAGCTTCCTGTTTAGCCACATTCTTTGTTACGGCTCACCGAGACTAACAGCCGAGAACTTCGCAAGAGGCTAAGCGTTGGTCTTGGCAGACAGACAGCAATCCACCTATACACGTCTGTGGAAAGACCTTGAGCCTTATTCGTAAGGCAGGACAACGAAGCCGGGACACTGCAAAAAGTGTGGTGTGAGGGACAGTCTGATGCGGACATAATGGCGGTTTTTTTTCTGTGCACCAAAAAGGTATTGTTGTCCGCTTTATATCTTAATGTCAGTGACGTTTTTTGTGCAGTGAAATTTCTAGCCAGAGTACATTAATAAAAAGTTAATTAAACTGGAAAAATGCTGACGGACACCAATGTTACAGTTACATAGTGTGTGATGTAGCTACTCCATGTTTTTAACCCTGACAGTATAAGTTGCCGGGTCAATGATCTCTAATTTTAAAAAAATGGAAGAATGCCGGTGCAAAATGGAATAGACTTAGGTTGTACTGAGAGAAGAATGAGTTCAGATTTTTGTACATTCAGCCTGCTTTTCAAAAACAACTTTGTTTACTTTTTTCCCCTGTACCTGATCCATTGTGTAAATCAAAAATTATCCGTGATTCTCGCAGACGGCAATTAAGATGGCGCTGGTCAGTCGGTAAAACTGCTAACTACATCGCAGTATCGCTCCACATTTTTCTTGTCTTATTGGTCTATAAAAGTTACACATTAAAAAAGATATCATACGTCGTCTAGTCGAGGTTAAACCACGAGGGTTCAGTACCCTAAAGACGGTTGTTGTTGACACTAGTTGTTCTGTAAACAGAGATACGCACCTTAGTTGCGAGAAAATATCGTGACGTCATGTGTATGACATCCTAAGGTAATAGACTGAGAGCAGAAGACAATAAACACTGAAGATAAGTGTTAATGTTAGGGAGACAGACACGTGACTACAACAGGTGACAGGTGAGTTAGTGGTCATGTGAGACAATCACAAGTTGTGACATACAGCGGGACATGAGGTCAAGTCGGGGAGAGGTATACAAGTAAAACATAGGATCCTGCAGACAGACGACGACTTTTCTCTCCAGACGACGAACACGACGTCCATCCGCCACCCACACCACGTCACTGCGGGCCGTGGCCACGTCCTCGATGTCAGCATCCTTTATCACCCGCACTGGGATACCCGCTTCTCGCAGTCCCGTCACCACACCCGAGTTATACCTCATGCAAGGACTGTACAACACCAGCACATCTCTCCACTGTAGACAGGGTGGTGTTGAGCAGCCGCTGGTTGGGGTAGTCGTTGCAGATATTTTTCCACTCTCTGTCAACAGTCAAAATTAGTTTATTAGGTAAGTTACGTGTCACAGAGACTGACACACTCTCTTCTTCACAAGACTGTTTCTTACATGTTTCTTATATTTTACACATGTATGTGCTTAACTAAAAACAACGTTACACTACACAATACCCACACATACCTGTAACACCAACACGGAGACTGTGTAGGAAGCTGGCCACATCACGACCGCACGTGACACAGTCCACTGGCCAGCGACCTGAGTGACCCTGACCTCTGTGATACAGTCGTTTGACTGGCTGGCCGTCTGTGTGGTCGGGTACATCTCGCTCACTGTACGGGTTGACAGCATAGTACTCAGTGATCATCTCGTCCTGCTCGACTTCCCTGACGACGACCGGAGGAGAGCGGAGGGGTCTGGTTAAATTTTCCACTTGCCAGCCGACGGGTGCGTTTAGGTGGAAACAACTTGCCGCCCACAGATGGAGACGAGGAACTTGTGTCAGCAGTTTGACATAGAAAGTCTCCATTCTAGAACAGTAACAAAGGATGTGTTACACTATTTGCTGTCACTAATATGTGTGTTTAAATTTGTGTATTGTGCGTGATGTCATCAACTAGATGACATCAGACTAATGACATGTGTTGTGTTAAATAGATGTAACATGATTCAATAAAGTCTGATTTGATTTTGATTTGATAATTACTTTCACATCACAACATCAGGTGTCATAACCCTTAAAACTTATCACCTGCTAAACACGTGGTAGTGATAATGAGATAAAAGCTAACGCCTTACCTGTTTGATTTCATTAGTCATACGCTGTTCAACTCACCTGTGACCATTCCCTACTTCATCAGCGATGACATACAACGAACCTCCGCTCGCCGCCTGTGACAAGTCGTTGACGGCCTTCTCCACGTCTTCATCGCCATCCAGGTCATACTGCAGGAGGTGAGGCTGACCGGGTGATACATCTGCTGACTGTTGTGTCTTTACTGTCTGCAGCAACAGGTGAATGTAACAGGTAAATGCCCCATATTGCTTTACAATCTATCGTGACTTTAAAAATTGCTTAAACTTATCCACTGTTGGTATTGCCCTCGGGAATCTGCATTTATAAATACAAAATTTTGCTAGAAGAATAATGAAGTTCAAAGGTTCGTTAACCCCTTCAGTTTTACCAATACCAATTAACACAATTTCTTTACAGACCCTAATTTCTTCTGAATAATTCTGGTTATTCAAAATATTCTATAGTTAGTTCCAAAAGAGTTTCCTCAATGGACAGTGCCAGAATATGTGTTCAATGGTTACATTGTCCTGTTTACAAAAACAACAAAAAAGAGATGAAGCGAGGCTACATTTAAAAAGAAATGCGTTTGTGGGTTGGGTCTGATGTGAAATTCTTATCTAAAACCATCTCAGTCGGCTATCTATAGTAGTATAAAAGGGCTTTAGAAATATAACAGCCCAGTTACATTCTTTAAATTCCGTCTTCCACTTTCTGAGTACGGATAGGTTCACTTTATTGTCTTGAAGAATGTTTGCAACTTCTTTATTCCCTTTTCTAATAATTTTCTATTAACAGGCTCATTCTGAGAGACTAACGGGCAATGACACTTCATTTGATATTGTGTTATGGACTGTATGAGGCCCATGTAGGTTAAGGGATCCGTGCTAGTTAAGGCAGGATACCTAACATAGAATTCTTTAAGTCAGAAATGTACATCAACACTAGTGAGGTCTCCTATTCTTTTTTAAATTGTTGCATCCAACCGTTTGTTAATATATACAACTTTTCTGCCTCTAATAATATTACCATTAAAGTGGATGGGCTCCCTGAGAAATTCTTCACATGTTGGAATGCACTTTGTAATAAACTTGTTATAATGCCTCATGACATTTCGCCAAAATGGATTTTGAAAGTTTGTGCTTACCATATTATCATATTCAACACAAGTATCAAGCTTCACTGACTCCGGAGAAATAACTGATATCAAGCTAGTCAGACTCCCACTGTTAAGTTTCAAATGACTTAACAGATAAGTTTGAGTGTGGCTATGAAAGAGTTTAGGTCCAACATTTTTAGTCATTTATCATTATTGGTCTGCTCAGAGAGTGCGATCTGTCTTGGTCGTGATGCTGCGCGATTTAGGTTCACGTGATTATTGTTTTACACACACGCAGACACATGTAAACCCACGTACAAACAGACACCCAGACATGCCGCATATTTCTTTCATTCCGTTTCATTGTCCTGGTGTTGCAAAGGACGCTAAGCAAGTCTGTGAATAGTTGTGCTATCGTACACACAGAGGGTATGCCTTGTGCAGGTGTGGTTGCGTGAATGAGTTCTGAGCAATGATGTCATGCTGATCTAGTTTTGTTAGTGTGTGTGTGTGACCTCCGTTTTGTACATGCTGATATCAATGTCATAACGGATCGGCGGCAGAGAAACTGGGCATAATAGGGCTGACCAACACTATAAAAGTTGAATTTAATTCTTCAGTGTGAACATGAATTATTATCTGGCTAAGAGAAAAATGCAATATTATAAAAGTATTGGATTTGTCATTGGACGCTCAAGATAAAATATTTGAATGAAATGCTAATAAATTTACATGAGCATAAATCAACACCCGCCATTCCAACGCATACGCACATGCACAAAACATACCATGCTCTTTCTTTCTCTCTCTTCTTACTACTTACTGAGTTTGATCATACACACAAAAGGTAAGTGATGTACAAAGACATTTTATTGTAGACGATAGACTTAAGAGTTATTGTGACGTCAACAGGAGCTACTAACACGAACTCTGTTGTGTAAACAAGACCGTGTGATCTTGATATTGACACTAGTTGTTGTGTAAACAGAGACACGGACCTCGTGATGTGAGAAGATATAATGACGTCGTGTGTACGACGTAATGAGGCGATGATGTGGTAATAGACAGAGAGTAGAAGAAAAAATTCAAGACAAGTTTTGATGTCAGACAGATACGTGACAACAACAGGTGACCGTGGTGTGTGTGTGTCAGTCATCTTAAAATAGCCATTAAACAGGGGAGACAACCACAAGTTGTGACGTACTGCGGGACATGAGGTGAAGTCGGACAGAGTTATACAAGTCAAACCTAAGATCTTGTAGACAAACAACAACTTTTCTCTCCAGACCACACACACGATCTCCACGCGACACCCACACCACGTCACTGCGGGCCGTGGCCACGTCCTCGATGTCAGCATCCTTCATCACCCGCACTGGGATACCCAATTCTTCCAGTCCCTTCACCACACCCGACTGATCACTAACGTCATCCCAGTACAACACCAGCACGTCTCTCCACTGTAGACAGGGTGGTGCTGTGCCGCCGCTGGTGGGAGTGACTGTTGTAGATGTAGTTGTGCAACTCTCTGTTGACATTAACAATTACTTTATTATATAAATCACGTGTCAAGGATACAGCGCACGTTATATACATGGATATCAACAATGATATCATAATTTGATGTCGTAAACTGACAGACACGTGATTGACACAGGTCTTCTTCACAAGACTCTTTCTCACCTGTCTGTTATTTATTACACAGGTACGTGATTAACTGTAAACAACGTAACACTACAAATACCCACACCTACCGGTAACACCAACACGGAGACTGTGTAGGAAGCTGGCCACATCACGACCGCACGTCACACAGTCACCTGGCCTGTCACCTGAGTGACCCTGACCTCTGTGATACAGTCGTCTGACTGGCGGGCCGTCTGTGTGGTCGGGTACACCTCGCTCACTGTACAGCTGTACATCACGGTACTCAGTGATCATGTCGTCTTGCTCGACTTCTCTGACGACACGCGGTGGAGAGCGGAGGGGTCTGGTTAAATACTCCACTGGCCAGCCGTCGGGTGCGTGTCCATGGAAACAACTTGCCGCCCACAGATGGAGACTAGGAACTCGTGTCAGTAGATTATCACAGAAAGTCTTCAAGCTCGACCTGTAGCAAAAGATGTCGTTACATGTGTTACACTATGTACACTCGCTAATACGTGAGTTTATGTTTGTGTATTGTGAGTGACGTCATCAACTAAGTGACGTCACACTGGCGCCAAGTGTTGTGTAACAGCCGATGTAATATATCTACTTTCACATCACAACACCAACACCAGGTGTCACAACGATAGAAGAATTATTATCTGCTAAACAGGTGGTTGTGATTATGAGATAAAAGCGAGCGCCATCTACTTAATTGGTTTTAATGACATCACACGCTGTACAACTCACCTGTACACACTCACTACTTCATCAGCGATGACGTACAACGACCCTCCGCTCGCCGCCTGTGACAAGTCGTTGACGGCCTTCTCCACGTCTTTACCGTACTCAAGCTCATACTGCAGGAGGTGAGGCTGACCGGGTGATACACCTGCTGACTGTTGTGTCTTTACTGTCTGCAGCAACAGGTGATACAACATGATGCACACAGCACGACTCCCCCTCCACGTACTGACAACGTAGACGTGGTGACCACACCGCAGCCACTGTATGGCCATCAGCAGCAGCACCACAGTTTTACCTGTACCGGGCGGTCCGGTGACAAAGAGTGTGGGAGGCGCCGTGTGTAGCAGGAGAACTTGCTCCGGGAAGAGTGTGATTACAGCAGTATAGCACTGTCCTGTCCACCACACGGCCTGACCCAGGGTCTTGACACTCACACGTGGAGGACATGTGCATGGCACACTCACTGTTGTCGCCGGACCACAGAACCTGGTGCAAACAAATTAATTCAGTCGATTTTTTAACATAAGGATAGGAACATCCAACAAATTTCAGCAAAACATATAATGATTACTTATATTAATTACTTAGTCACGCATTTTCATGAGTTACAATTGAATCCTATTCTTAAGTCTATTTACGTCTATAGCTTTAGCCAGTGGGTTATGTGACCTGCTCAGTTGACCCAAAGATCATGGCGGCGATAGTCACAGCAAAGCTATAAACAATCGTTTATAAGTAATAGTAAGGCGGACCTACCGCACCACTTTTACATATGATCTTGGTTCTCACCTTGCTAACAATGCCTTGTACACCCAAAGTGTCATGTGAAAGTCAGGCCCCGCCACAGCCATACGTCGCTGCCACCAGTGTCCGAGTTCCTTCAGCACGTGACTACTGACGTCATAGAGTGTCTTGGGGTCAGACAACAGATCACGGCACAGACACAGACCTGTGATGTCTGCGGGGTCTGATGTTGTTCCCAGACACCGACACAGTTCCTGAAATATAACTTGACAATGAATTTTTTATTATTTAAGTCAAACATTCAAATACAATTTTTAAGTAACTTAATTCATTTTCTTGCAACAATTTTATCGCAATAAGATTATTTCCATCAGTGTGCTTCTCCTGACTCATATAACATAAGAAGACTCTAGGTCAACATGCTATATGCCTTCTCATAATTTGTATCATTATAGATACAATTAATTATCATTATCTTTAAGTAAAATCATTACAAATCGTGTGCTGCATATTATAAAACTTCTCTGAAATGTTGAAATACCCTACCGTTAGATGCCTCTTTCATGTTTACTTTTTATAACAGAGTTTTCTTCCAAAACAATTACCACAATACGTGTCTAAATAAGATTTTTAAAGTACAAAGCAACTAATAAGCAACAAACTTTTTCTTATTAATGGTTTTCATGTATGGATTTCTACTTTTGCTCTACTTAATTTAAATGTACTAGAACTAGCATTAGTCTCTTTATAGCACTTTTGCACCCTATCCGATAACTGTTTGCAAAAAACTCAAATTAGTTTTTGTGTAAATACCTGAATCAGCTGTGCATCACAAGAGATGGCCTGTTGCACTTGTTGAGCCGTGAGGTTAGGAACCGCGATTGTTTTAGTAATACGCAGACCAGGTGCGATGTCAGAAACCAGGTGAGACAACATGGCCTCCGCCTTGTCCAGCTGTGACACGGCGTCTCTCAGTTTCTTTCTGATGTTGTTGTCTATATCCTGCTGTGACATGTTCATTTCCTTCACATTGTTACCAAACGCCTTCACTTCACAAATGACAAGTCCGTATTGTCGGTGAATAAAAAGAATATCAAAGTCTCCTTGTTTCCAGTTTCGTGGCAGAGAAGGGGGAAGATTGGCGGGTATGGGGAGCTGGGCAGCCGCAGCAGCGTAACAAGGTTCCCCCAGGTACTGTCCGAACTGAAGCTGACTGAGTCCAACAAACACTTCTCTCTTCCTCTCAGATAACTTTTGTAGGTTGATAAGAACGCATTGCAAGGCAGCATCATCTCTAATATCACTATCCAAAATGGTAGGCGGGGTAGGGTAAGCGAATGAAGCAGATTTCGGTTGGCTGCACTGGTTGTCTTGTACATGTTTAGCCTGAATGAGGTTCTGACCATCAACTCTCTCCTTTGCTGCATCATTTCTGACGTCTCTGTCCTGAGCATGAGTTGACACAGATGAACCTAGTTTATGTGCTGCTTGAAGAACTAAAACATCTTGACCAACAACCGACTGTCTGGTCATGGGCACGCGGTTGAAGTAGACAGGAGGCAGGAAGTAGGCGCGTGAGTCGAGTTCAGGGAACGCGGCCTCAACCCACTGGAGCCAGAAGGTCTGAGCTTCCTCTACAAGGGCTCCCTGTATAACAGCCAGAATAATTCCTTTACAGCATCGATATGTGTTGCAACCTACAAAATATTTAGTTTATTACAATACTGCTCGAGCCATAATTAAGTGAACTAATTTATGTAAAGCGTGTACTACTCAAATAAGCCAATGTGCAAAATCCAGCAGTGACAATGAGAAGCAGAGTACAAAAGAGAACTACAAACTAGCACAGACTAGTAAAAGAGATTTCAAATAACAACACAACACAAGCTCTTAGGCTCTTGTCTACCTGGAGACGCAACACCAACTCCATGCGAAGCTCTACAACTTTTGGATAAAATGCAAAGAACTAGACATCGCATCTGCTTAGATCATGTTCTTATAATGAGAATTTTTTAGGAAAAGTCTTGTAAAATATATATATATCAGTACAAACATACATTCTAAAAGACTGCTTTAATGAATCAAGATATTTTCCATTGCTCCAACAAGTATATTGGGAACTAGCGAAATACAGTTGAACGGCTCTTTGCTATTAAGGACAAATAAAAACTTCAGTAATGAGTTCAGTCTAATGGAATATAGGAATGCTGTTCGGCCTCTTTGTGACTTTCAATAACATTTGCTAATTTACAAACCTGACTGTTGGTCATTTGACTGATAAGTCTGACCGCGGCTTCGATCTGTGTCGGAACACCGCGGATGACAAGAATCTTCATACCAGGTACAGATGATGGGTTAGAGTCAAACTGCACATCAGCTCCTGTCTTCTTCTTGACTTCTTGCAGTGGTTGTGTATATCCTGCATATATATATATACTTATTCTTACTCCAATAGTTTAATTTTTTCTGTTTCTAAAATCTGCAAACACTTCTGTCCAAATAATTTCTCACCTATAAATTTATAAAATTTACAAATGAGCAACAATTGACAAAAAAATCGTTACAGCTAAACGTCTTTGTTTACCAATTCAATCAAATTCAAACATGAACAGCCTTTGACAAAATGATGATTTCGCTATGAGTGCTGATGCAAAGACTGCAAATAAGGGATTATTAAAGATATTTTTGAAGAGTAAGAAGTATTTGAAAGTTGGAGAAGAAAAGGTAGTTTGTTGTAATAATGTCTCGAAAATTCAAGATTCACATAAAAACGCAAAGACCTGAGAGGACATTTCTAACATACAAATAAAGGTTTGGTTAACATGGGCACAAATGGTAGACAGTTGCCGAATGGGGAGCCAGTGCAACTTTGCCAGAAGAGAGATTACAAAGATTTTTTGGATATGTCACCGCAACTTTTGACTTTAGTGTCATTCGAAAAATATATTGACATACAACAGACCTGTATTTTTAAGAAGATCAGCCTGTGCGTCACTTACGGCATGCAGGTAAATTCTAGCACGACCACCTCCCCTGTTTGGTCCTGTTGATTTTTTTGTGGAATCCTCTTTATCAATACGTGCCCGCTTCCTTAGCTCATCCTTTAACATGGGAATGACAAAAAAGAAAATTAGTATCACATATCACAAGCTTCGAAATGACATCGCAAAGAACACTGCAAAAAAGAAGAATGTTAATTTATAGAAAGCTTTATCCCAGTATAAAACCCAGCCTGCAAAACTAGTGGGGTAGCAGTGGGCCCACTACATGCTACCCCACTAGTTTTGCAGGCTGGGACGGTTGGCCCGAAGCACTTAAGGAAAAAAAAACACCACGCAAATTATAATAACACACAGACACACCCAACACAACATGAGAACGTTATGTCGATAGAATGCCTTATGGCAAGATGAAAGATGTGTAGTTCGTATTTGCTGCCAGCTTGTTCAGTCCAGTTGAAAAACTGTAATGGAGACTGCAAACGCTTTCATCCACACCACATCATAATCTACTTGTGTCAGTATCATCCTTGTCTCACCTCTATTGAAGAAGACGGCGAATGAACAGACATAGTTCACAGTAAAGGTCCCTGAACAGGACCACGTGTCCTGGCTTCTTCCTTCTGTCTCATGACCGGAAACTGATCTCTCAGCTGCCAAAGTTGTATCTGAAGTCAGTGGCTTAAATCCAAAGCTGTTGACCAGAGGGGGACGGTCACTTCCCCAATAATAATCTAGACCTGCACAATAGATGAAGCTCATTTTGTTTCATGAAAAGGGTCTTGGGTGCGATATCTTTGTGTAATAGCTGGTGTATTATACTTTGAGCTAAGTCAGGTGTTCATTTACTAGCAAGTAAACCTGGTCTGACCTGCATCTTTCCATCTTAGGCAACAATGGATTTTATTTGCCTGTTGATGTACAAGTCGAAGTATTGCTCGCATATGAGTATAGAACGACTGTAGGATCACAAAAAAGGTTTTTAAATTCTACCCTGGGAAGTAAGAATAAAATGTGTCTCTTAAAGGAATCATCCATTACTCGATGTATAAATAAAGAATGAAGACAGAGAGGACCTCATCACTTAATAATTAATGGTCTTAACATATTTCTCGCTCTATGCAATGGTCGCCATGGGGCTTTTGGTCACTATACATTAACATTACATCAGTCACAATGGTTACATAACTAAGAGTGTTTTCAACTTTAACCTAAGATAGAAGGAAATAACTGAGAAAAAACTGACTTTTTTCTTCAATAAGAGAAAGCGAAACAAGGGACGTTACCATAACAGAAACCTTTATTTTAATTTTGTTAGCACCATATACAAAAGCTAATTGCGCAAGGCAGGACTTTGGTGGTCATTTCTGAATTTCCAGCCAGAAGGTTCTAAATAACAGCAAGCCCACAGAAAATGCAGAGGTGTTTTCTTAGTTGGCACTAAAAGCACCAAAAACACACCAGAAAATGAGACCCCCAAAAAAATTGTGTTTTCCCATTTATCACAGAATTTTGCAGTTAACTACAGAAGCAATATTAAAGACACCAAAATCTAAAATTATTAAAAATTATTCTGGTAGAATATATAGAATATTAGCTTAGATTAATGAGGAAAGGAAAATACTTGCATTAAAGTAAAATAACACTAAGTAACAATTTTGCATTCCTAAATAAGGGAGCAACTAAAGAATGACTGTTGACGAAACTGACGGAAACCACCCGTTACACAATACACAATAGTTTGTAAGATCATCGTTCAATCGGCGGATAGACAAAGGTGTATTCTGGCTTTCCTTTCAAGGACCTTATTTTAGCCCTATATAATACAACACAACATTTTCAATTTCGCCCTCAATTAAGAGAAGCGTGACATTAGTTCAACCATCATATCACTATTTTATTGGTCTCTGTTCTGTTACATTGGTTTACTTTCTTAATCATCCTCTCCATTTTACTTTATTGCTACACGTTTAGCAGCTAACAACATTTGTATATATATATGATAAAATTAACAACATTTGCTTAAAATATGTTACCTTAAAGTAACTTTCAATGTCTCTCAGAATTTTTTTCTTTAGTTGTTTCTTGCATATCTTATATATAACTGTTATAAACTGTTAGTAGAAGGAATACGAAAAGTAGATGGATGCACTTAATATCTTAAGAAGCTCTGTGTTTTTAGCAACAAGGATTTTATTAAACAATCAGCTTACTTATCGCGCCAGCGTGCACATGTTCATTCTGGTGTGCCTTGTTGACCTTTTGTATCACATTAGAGTGTAAATGATAAGATTTCCGTTTGCTTGAAGCACCCTCTATCTGTGTATGTGTTCGTGTTGTATACTTAAACTTTATGATAAACAGCAAAAAAATGTTTGAAACTGATAAGACATAGAGGTTCTGGAAAAAACTCTATTTAAATTTATCATTTCTTAGTACGATATAAAGGGTTGACGGAGGTAATTAAAAAGTAGTGAGCAAACTACCAACTGTACTATGAATTGTACCGGGTAGTAACTTGAGATCATAAAACAATATCCATGTCTAGAAAAGGTATGACATGACAATCTAGATGCTAATGCTTCCTGGAAAATAGTAAGAGAGAGAGATGGTAGACACATTCTGGTCTCTAGGTTCTGGGGAAATGACAATTGTTCTATGTCAAGTATAGCATTATTATTAAGTGAATAAAATTGAGAAGTTCTAGATACACTAGCACAGCGGTTCTCAACCTTTTACATGTGGCGACCCCCCTGACGAACACCGGTACGTCCGCGACCCCCCTTAGCCGGCTAGGTCGGTGGAAGAGCGGGGGGGGGGGCAGCTTTAGCTAACCTAGAACGCCGCGTCGAGGAAATCAATGCAATTCAACAACGGAAGAGCAAAGTTCGTATCTGCAAGAAGTATAACTGTTAATGAAATTTTACTAAAGCTAATAAATATTATTTTATTGGACACTCACTTTGATTAATGAGAAGGTTGAGCCTGCTTGCTGTTGCATAAAGAAGCGAACCTGGGTGCGATGTTCGTACCCACTGCTATTCGCAGCTCAGCCTCTGCGTCCACACGATTTCTGTATTTAGACTTCAGTGCTGCCAATGCTGAAAATCCTTGCTCACACACATATACGAAGTTGAAAATGGCAGCAGAACTTTCATTGCTTTCTCAGAAAGGAGAGGATATTCACCGTTGATGCTAATCCAGAATGTTGTCACTGGTGTTGTTTGGAAGACCATTTTCAGGGATTGGTCACTCGAAAGGTCGATGAGCTGCTCTTCTTCTTGCGTGGACAACCTGCTTGTGCTAGGATCAGCCAGAAATGGATTACGAATCCAATCGTATTTAGTCACATCAATTTCAGCGAAATAATGCTGAAACCTTTCTTGCAGTCCGTTTAGATGGGCAATAATTACATTCTTCACCTGATCAAGATTCAAGTTGTCAGCCTTGCACTTACACAAGCACGGAAACATATCAAAAATATTTTCCTGGCGTATCTTTTGCGTCCACAACGAAATTTTTCGGACGAAAGCATTCATCTTGTCAGTTGTTTGTAATATGGTGGTGTCCTTCCCTTGCATAGAAGTATTCAAAACGTTCAGCTTCTCAAATATGTCCGATAAATATGCCATTAGCAGCAGCCATCGGTCGTTCTTAAGCAGGTCAGCCTTGTTGAAAGAGTTCTCCTTCAGAAACACCCACAATTCTTCCCGCAATTCAAAGACTCTTGCGAGAGCTTTTCCACGCGACAACCACCTTGATTCGCAGTAATAGAGCAAGGTGTCATAGTCGGCTCCCATATCTTGACATATAAGAGAAAACAGGCGAGATCTGGCAGAACTGTTCTTTACAAAGTTCACCATTTTTATGACATCTGTTAGCACTGTGTTCAACTCAACACTTAAATCTTTGGAAGCTAGAACTTCACGGTGGATCATGCAGTGAGTCCAAACTACATCTGGAGCAACCTTTTTAATAAGAGATTGCAACCCTTGTTTCTTTCCAGCCATTGCAGGGGCGCCATCTGTGCACAAGCCGACGCAGGAACTCCAGGAAATGCCTTGGTCCTTAAGGAAGTCATCGACAATCCCAAAAAAATCTTGGGCTGTTGCTCTGCGTTCAATTTTCTTGCAAAATAAAAAGTCTTCCAGAAGAGTATTTTCCCACACGTAACGAATGTAAGCAATCAAATGTGAGTCACCTGCAGTGTCAGTAGCTTCATCTAACTGCAAAGCAAAATTTTGGCTTTTTATGCGACTGATCAACTGATCAGACACGTCTTCAGATATCTCAGTTATTCTTCGGCGAACTGTGTCATTTGACAAAGGAATGGCTTGCAGTTGCGTAGCAGCATCTTCTCCTATCATGGTCAGTACAATGTCCATTGCTGCAGGCAGTATTAATGACTCTCCGATCGTATGGGCTTTTTTGTTTTGAGCAATGCGATAGGAAACTTGATACGAAGCCATCAAAGCTTTCTTAGGAATTGATGTATGTGAGACAAATGTTTTTTTGTCTCTTTTGTATTCTTGCAATTTTCGTTCAAAAAATTCGAGAGGTTTGCAAGCTAATTCCGCATGCCGAGTTTCCAAATGGCGCCGTAGTTTGTTTGGCTTCATACTCTCTGGAGCTAATATTGCGAGGCAAACAACACACTGTGGCCGTTCTTTACCATCAACAATAATGTTTGTAAAACCCGTTTTCAAGTATTCATTGTCATACTTTCTTACTTTCGTAGCAGGCCTTTCTGGTTTTTCATCGGCTCCAGCACCCAAAACTTGCACATCGCTCGTTTCTTCACTTTTTCTTTTCAAAAACCACCGCAATCAGTTCCTTTTCGCAGCACAAATTTATCCATGCTATCTCTTCAGGACAAACACGTGTACTTGCATCCAAAATTTTGATTAAAACTGCTGTCTTTATCCAGTCGCAGCGCATTGTCTGGTCATGGCCTTCTGTCAGGGACCTAGAGTACTAGGACTGAGCACGTGCGAATGAAAGGGTGTGAATGATGGACGTTTCCTGAATGCGTGCCTTTTAGATGTTTAAAAACAAAGAGAGAGGTGTGACTGGAGAGGGAGAGGGTAGTCAGCGATGAGAGATTGGGGGAGAGAGAGAGGGCAAAAGGTGAGAGGAGGGAGATTGGAGACTTAATTGTTGAGAGGGGGATTGTGTTTTGAGTTTTGGAAGTGAGAAGTCACTGCATGCCGAGACAGTGTACTTGAATAGGAAGAAGAGATTTGGAGTTTGAGCCCCCGCACCACTCGGTACACAATGTAAACTAATTTCACTAATACCAGTATAAGAAACTTTTTTTAAAAAATGACCACCTTCGCGACCCCCTTGTAGGCACGTCGCGACCCCCCAGGGGGTCGCGACCCACAGGTTGAGAACCGCTGCACTAGCAAGAGAAATAGCCATAATGTGTCAAACAGACGGAAATGTCGGCAGACGAGAGATGGATGAAGGGCTGAAGTGTTTTAACTAGTTTATACTGTCAGTGTAGCTTGCCTGTTACATTACTGACACGCTCTTTGCATCTACCTGTAGTCTCTGAACACTCTTCATTAGCCTGACCCTCTGTTGCTAGTATTTTCAAACATATTTCATGCGAAATTTTAGGAATGAGTATAACTTTTGTACCATATAGAGATAAAGGAAGCTTTAGGCAGAGCAGGCACAGATATGTGGTCATGAATGCTTCAAATAACCCTCCCACCACATGTGTTTGTGAAACCTTTATATGTTATTCTAAAAAGTCTTGTAATACAAGCAGCCTTCACTGCTCAATACATCCGACCTATATAAATAGTACCCGTCATGAACGATTTCCCGATGCTATAAATAGAACTCGGATGTTTTTTACCCCAAGTCGATTGACTTTGCCTAGCAAGAATGGAATCAGTAACAATAAAAGTCATAAACGTGTGAAACTTATGCAACACGACTTCAAAACACAAATTAAATGAATAAGATCGGCACATTCTGAACATCAGTTTGTGAAACAGGGTGAAATCAAGGGTCAAAATATCGTGGCACAAACCCAGCGAGACAAGGACATGATGGGGGCCTGAGCCCGAATGAGTCGACAAACTCGTTTAACTCAACACAGAGAGACAGACACAGTTCTCCCATACAGTGTATACACCATGTCATTTCGTGTCAACATCAGTCCGCGAGACTATACACTTTGTTTTCAATAATAACTGACCTGATTAGTGGTTCTCCAAAGAGTAAAACCCAAGAGAAAATGCACACGACAGAGATGTGACCTCGTTGACAAGGCGGAGATTGTGATGTGCCTAACAATCAGTGGTTGATAGCTGGATCACGTGGTCTGTGGGCGGCAAAGACTTAATCTTTATTTTTCCTTAGCCATGATTATCCTTGGGGTCTTATCGTAATAATAAAACTGCTGTTTTACACTTCATAATTAAGTATATGGTATGTCACAGTTTCCCCCAGTTTGTGGCGTGTCAGCCATGTTTGTTTGTGAGTCTGTCTCTCAGCGCTATGGCCACACGGTAACAGTCTGACAGCAGACGACTATGACGTCATAGTCCAGGCTATTTTTACCCGATGCGGGGGGGGGGGAAGGTTAAAGGTCGCGACCTTTTTTCCGCTGCCAGCCCTGCGTACCGCAAAGCGGGCGCACGCGTGTGCGAGCGGGCGCCTATGACGGGCGGGCCGTACCGCAGCGAAATTTGAGTGAGCGCCCGTACTTGCTTTAGAGCAGGGGTCTCAAACACTCGGCCCGCGGGCCGCATGCGGCCCGCGAAACATTTTTTGCGGCCCGCGGCCACGTCCGCGGTGTATATGTATGTTGTGCTTGGTGATTAACTCCCGCGGTGAAAATTACCTCCGTTCACAAGCGAAATGAAAATAACACAAGGGAGGGACCGCATCAAATCATTCAGATGCAAGCTGACTGTGGGCCACTCAGCTGGCAGATGGAAACCTGGCTCATTTCTCTTTTCTACAGAGCATAACGGTTGAACCACAGCGCCTGAAAGACTACATAGACATCCTCTCCAGACTACAGGAAGATTTTGAACACCGCTTTCAGCAATTCACTGCTCTCCAACCACAGTTTGTCCTTGTTGCCACTCCGTTCGCAGTTGATGTGAAAAACGTTCCAGAGGAAGTCCAGATGGAACTACCGGACCTGCAGTGTGACACTGTTCTGAAGCAAAAATAAGTTGATGTTCCAGATTTCTACCAGTTTCTTCCTAGAGAGAATTTTCCAAACTTATTCTGCTCAGCTGCTAGAATTCTAGCGATGTTTGGGAGTACGTACGTTTGCGAACAGTTTTTTTCCAGAATGAAGATCAAGAAAACAGCATTACGATCAAGACTGACTGATGAGCATCTGAGAGCAACCTTGCGGCTTGCCACTACACGCGACTTCAGGCCTAACGTCGATGTCTGGTCTCTGCCAAACGATCTCAGATGAGTGGACAGAAACATGAGTGACGAGCCATCTGCAGTAGGCCTAGTACAGTGTTCCCTCGTTTATCGCGGGGGATAGGTGCTATGATCAGCCGCGATAAACGAATTTCCGCGAAATAGGGACATACATGCAATAATAATATATACATGTAAAACAATATCATGTGAGTGTAAAGTAATATATTAATCATGGTAGTAATACAGTACAATAACAAATTAGTGTAAAAAAATTATAACTTTACTCAGAGAAACCCACAAAACTGATGCGAACTGGCTGCGATATGGGAGATAACAATCATGGCTCGTCGCTTACGCATAGCAATGGATTTCTCATACACAGTTATTTCTTTCTTTCTATCTACAAAATAACCATGGTATTTTAATAGAAATACAAATATAGCTACATTTTTCGTCTTTTTCCTGTTGAAATATCTGTGGTATTTTGTACAACGATAATTCCCAGCGCGGAAGTAGCGATCGATACTTCACTCAAAAAAAAAACCCAACAAAAAACCGCGAAGTAGTAAATCCGCGATAGATGAACCGCGAAGTAGCGAGGGAGCACTGTAATTATAGTTGTTTTTTTGGGGAACTACAGTTTCTGCTTTTTTTATTAGTGACAGAGACAACGTCAACTTATTTTAATAAACTAAACTGCCTGTACATGTAATAAACTACACTAAATGTAATTAATAATTATAAAAACTTTATTTTAGCATTTAACTGCAGTGACAGTAGTGTTCGTAAAATTTAATGAAAAAACATTTTCTTTTCGTGGTGCGGCCCGCTGATTGGCTGTTACTTTCCACTGCGGCCCACATGCTAATATGAGTTTGAGACCCCTGCTTTAGAGGTAGTACGCCACGGGCGCAAAGATGGCCGCCATGGTTGTCGAGTTTGGGCGTGTCGATGATATTCACGGTGGATCTTCTAATAAATAAGTATTTTGCAACAGATAGATATATACAACGACAAAGAAGTGTATTAAAAGTTCAGATTTCATCGTCATGTCTTTCTAGAGATGGTAGATGAATTTGCCGTCGATCTTGAAACTCCGAATCGGGACCACAACAAAAGAAAGTCTACTCGTCGTTTGTTTTTACGTGATATGCTTGACTACCGCATTGTTCTTTCTTTTTAATTCTCATGGACTTTTTCCTCTTTAGTTCCCAAATAAATGCCACTAGAAGTATATTGTTTGGCGCTGCAATAGATTGCTTCTATTAATTCTTCGTCGTTGTCAAATATGCCCATCAACAAAATTATATTCTCGACTTCGCTGTCAGCCGCCATTTTAACAGGCGCCCACGGTGGGCGAAGGGTATCACAGGCTCTCACAGGCGTGAGTGAGCGCCCGCGTTACGGTACGCAGGGCTGACGTCATGTCCATGCTACGTCACGCGTCGTCTGCTTGATGCTGAGTCTGCTGCAGGTTTATGCGGTTACATGTGTCATATTTACACTGCAATACTACATTAATAGTATAGATGTGAAATATGTAATGCAACATAGTCGAAATGTATATTGATGTATACATTTTAGCGCCCGACGATAAATCACAATAACTTTGTCCTGGGTCTGAAAACCCTCCTCAGTTTTAACTGTGGTTGTAAGCTCCATACTTTAAATACAATCGGCCATGCAGTGAAACAATTAATCATTATCATCATGATGATCTTCTGCTTCTTCTTCTACAACTACTACTTTTACTACTTCTTCGTGATCGTCGTCGAATTTTTACATTTCCTCTTGCGGTATAGATGCTACCTTCTTTTGTGCTACACACGAAAGACCATAGGCAAACTAACAGTCGATCCATAGGAACGTAAATGTCGGGAAACATAAAAAGTTGTAGACTGCAAAAATTAAATAACCGTGAAAGCACTTTATTTCGAATACTGATTCATATTGGTTTGTATCACAAAACAGATCGCGTTGTGCAAAATTTAGTCAGATGATAAATAAGCAAAAAAAAAAAAAGTCTGTTGGTGCAAGGATTTTTTTAAGTATAAATGAGTTTACTTAAAAAACTGAAATAGCCAACCAATTAGGAACATATTGTAGTAGGCCGTGTCATCTGCTATATGCTAAAGCAGCTAAAATTGACAATATAATAGTAAGTAGTATCTGAATTCTGCTTTTACTACCTGCCAGCTACCCTTCCTCTACAACTACTGGAAGATGAGATTCATGTTCTAACGGCTAGTTGTCCGGGGAGACAACCACTACCTGTGACGTGCACCGCGACATCGAGTAAAATCGGACATAGAGGTCAGAACCAGGACATTCCAGAGACGACGACTTTTCTCTCCACACCAGGCACACGTCGTCCACGTGCCACCCACACCACGTGATGAAAATTGTTTTGCAAAACAAATGTGTGTCTGATGCCATTGTTTAATTAAAACGTTTAGTATAAACTTAAACTTCCCCAGAAAAACTGTCACAAGAATTTTGGCAGTTACTGTTATTACTGCTGCTTTTTTTCTATACGCTGAAGGTCTGGATCCAGGGATCTTCAAAATCAAATGAAATCAAATCAGACTTTATTGTCTGTCCAGGAGACCCAAGACAGAAATTTTTCTTTTGCTCACAAGGGCAGGCATACATACTCATACAGACATTTACACACAGTTAGGAGTAAAGATACATTATCATGGTAGGTTGGATCTCCGTCAAATGGTCAATGAAATTTCAATACTTTATATGTCTTTGTAGATATTTAAAAATTGCGTTGGCATTGCAGACTGCAACGAAATGTGTTTGAACTGCATTTTCTTCATCCTCCTAGTACTTTGTCAGTGGATACTCCTATCTGTTCATCACCTGTAGGTAAACAATATTACAAATTGTCATCTATTGGCCTGTGACAGAAATCCCTGCATTTCATTAATTATTTAGATTGAGCGCAGAGAGCTCGTCTTGTGTGTTCGAAAGGGAGAGCACATTCAACAAGGTGATGGCTGATAATGGATGTCAGCACCCTCTCCCCGTCAGACTGTGTTTGATTCCCAGATAGTCCTTGTGCCTTTGTTTAGGATGGTGATGGCTACTGGCACAAAGGACCTCTGGTAGGCAGCTTTCCGCACAAGTGGCACTTTATAGTACCTGCCTGAGGCCAACAGCTGGAAGTTGGGATGGAGAGGGTGAGTTAGGTCCGAAATGATGTTATGTGTCATCTTTCTGACTGCATGAAGATACAAGTCAGAAAGTGGCAGCTGTGATATACCAATAATATTATTTGCCTGGTGGATGACTCTGGCCAGCCTTGCCTTGTCGTTGACGAGAAGATGACCATACCAGGCAGCGATTTTAAATGAGAGGATGCTCTCAACAAGAGACCTGTACACAGTCTCCGGCACCCCAGAGCTGACGTGGAAGCTGCGGAGTCTCCTCAGAAGGTACAGCCGTTGCTGGGTCTGTCTGTACACTTGGTTCACGTGATCACTAAAGGAGAGCCTCCCGGCGATCAAAGTACCAAGGTACCTAAACACAGCAGGCCTCTCCACCTGCTGTCCCTTGATTTGGATTGGTGGGGAGAGAGGGGTTGTGCCATCTCTTCCTTCGTATGCTCTTCCAAAGGCCATCTCCTCCGCTTTTTCAATGTTCAGCTCCAGAAAGCTGCGGTCAAACCATTCCTCCAGTTCCCCCACACAGGCCAGGTACTGTGACAAGGACTGCTCGTCTTTCAGGCAGCCCACAAGGGCCATGTCATCTGCATATTTAACAAGTTTGAGAATAGCACTATTAATAGTAATCTCATTTGTATATACAGAGAACAAGATGGGGAAAGCACGCATCCCTGAGGGGTACCCGTTGAGGATCTGCTCATCTGACAGAATCATTCATCCACTGACAATTTAACTCCGTCAGACGAGCTGCTGGACCCTATAGTACCTGTCGGTGGAACTCTGAGACCCACCCTCTGTGGTCGGTCCTTCAGGAATGATCTGATCCATAGAACTAGGCTAGTGTTTACATCCAGGTCTAGTAGGCACTTTACAAGAAGGTGTGGCTGGACCGTGTTGAAACCGCTGGAAAAGTCCATGAACAGGACCCGAACATAGGTGCCAGAAGTGTCCAAGTGTTGTAGGATAGCATTTAAAAGCGCGAGAGTTGCATCAGACACCCCCCTGCGTGGCTTGTAGGCAAACTGCAAAGGATCCAGGCGATCAGCCATGGTGGGGATTAACAATCTTCCCACAACTCTCTCCAAACATTTGGCCACAACAGACGTGAGAGCCACAGGTCGAAAGTCTTTCAAGTCTGTAGCATGAGGCTTCTTTGGCACTGGTATTATTGTTGATGTTCGCCACACGCGGGGGACACTATGAGAGTCAAGGGAGAGCTGGAAAAGTCTGGTAAAAACACCACTCAGCTGACTAGCACACTCTTTGAGTACCTTGCCTCTCACATGGTCAGGTCCAGGGCTTTACGTGGGTTCACATGAGAGAGAATTCTGACAACATCTCCCTCACAGATGGTGACAGTGGCTGCCGACAGTGAAGAACAGATATTTTCTGCTTCATTGCTGAAGTCTCTCACATCAAACCGCGAGTAGAAAGTGTTGAGCTCATTAACAAATGTCACTGGGCCATCACACTTTACTCTTTGTGTCTGTCGTGCTCTACCCATCATGGTGTTCAGGCCCTTCCATGCTTCCCTTGCGTTGCCCTCACTTAGTTGCTTTTCTACCTTCTTTCTGTATTCCACTCTAGATGTTCTTACCTTTGCCCTGAACTCCTTCGCCTTTTCTTTCACTTTCTGTTTGTCTCCCTGAATAAAAGCTATCTTCTTTTCATTGAGACAGTGTTTCAGTTCTTTACCAGCCATGGTTTGTTATTCGGATAGCTGCAGATCTGCTTGGTAGGGATGACAGACTCTTCACAGAAGGTAATGTAAGAGGTGATTGTGTCTGCCAGACAGTCCAGGTCGTCTCCACAGCTAGTGAAGAACAAATCCCAGTCAGTGACCTCTAGGCAGTCTCTGAGCAGCTCAGTTGCTTCATTTGTCCAGGTCCTAATACATAGTGTTGTCGGCTTTTCACGTTTAAGGAGCTGTCTGTATGTGGGAAGCAGATGAACAATGTTGTGGTCCGATCTGCCCAGCGGCGGCCGGCACTTGGAAACATGAGCACCCGGCACATTACCGAAACACCTGTCTAGCGTTCTGTCGAGGCGGGTGGGACACGTGACGTATTGATGGAGACAGGGGAGCAGCTTACTGACATCACAACGGTTGAAATCACCGAGCAAAAATACAGGCTGATCAACTGATCTTATTATATGTGTCTGCAATGTTGCAGTGATTTGGCCGAATTCGCGAGGTAAATAATGCGGCCTGAGGACACTGTCAGTATCTCATAATGGGGGGCACTAGTCTGTTCTCGTACTGGGTAGTTCGTGGCCCATTTCTCATTTGCAAGCATACACAAGCCTCCCGCTACATGCTTATTTGTCGCTTGTGCATTCCTGTCAAATCGAATCGTTGGAGGAAAATAGTAGAGAGAGTCTTCAGGTGGCTAGTTGTCAGGGGAGACAGTCACAAGTTGTGACGTACAGCGAGACATGAGGTCGAGTCGGATAGAGCTGAACAATTCCAACTTAAGATCCTCCAGACAGACGATGACTTTTCTCTCCAGACCACGAACTCGATGTCCACCGGCTACCCATACCACGTCACTGCGGGCCGTGGCCACGTCCTCGATGTCATCATCCTTCATCATCCGCACTGGGATACCCTCTTCTTGCAGTCCCGTCACAACACCCGAGTTGTCACTAACGTCATCCCAGTACAACACCAGCACGTCTCTCCACTGTAGACAGGGTGGTGTGCCACCGCTGATAAATGTGTCTGTTGTAGATGTTGCTGGCCCACGCTCTGTCAACATTCATAGTAAGTTTATTATGTAAGTCACGCGTCACAAATACAGCCTATAGACTGACAGACACGTGGATATAAACAGTGACATTATAATATAATGTCATAACACATGGTGACAGTCATACGTGATTGGTACACTGTCCACTTTACAACACTGTCTTACCTGTTTGTTATATACCACACTGGTAAGTTTTGAACTGTAAACGTTACACTACACAATACCCACACCTACCTGTAACACCAACACGGAGACTGTGTAGGAACCTGGCCACCTCACGACCGCACGTGACACAGTCAACTGGCCTGTCATCTGAGTGACCCTCACCTCCGTGATACAGTCGTCTGACTGGCGGGCCGTCTGTGTGGTCGGGCACACCTCGCTTACTGTAGGGGTGGACATTATGGCGGCTAATGATCCTCATGTCCTGCTCGACTTCTCTGACGACAGACGGAGGAGAGCGGAGGGGTCTGGTTAAATATTCCACTTGCCAGCTGTCGGGTGCGTCTCCATGGAAATAACTTGCCGCCCACAGATGAAGACAAGGAACTCGTGTCAGCAGGTTATCACATAAAATCTTCAAGCTAGGCCTGTAACAGAGGATTTGCTACATGTGTCGTGAGCAGGGATGGGCAAGCTACTTTTAATTTGTAGCCGGCTACACTAAGCTACAATTTTTCCAAAACGTAGCCAGCTACTTTGGGCTACTTTTAAAATGTAGCCATCTTCTTTTGGCTACTTTTAAAAGAGTGATGTTATAAAAAGTTAGCTGTAGCCAGCTGGCTGTAGCAACATACACAAACATCAAAACATACACACAAAACACTATTACTTGCTAACACAAGAACTGGTTTTATATACATTGACCTTTATTCTGATCTGAGACCACCAAAATCTCCATATTAACAACAAAATGAAAAGGTATAAACGACCTTTTGACTTAGTGCTGATAATTTGGAATACTGTTAAAACAAATCTACATGCTTTCAGTCCTTCATGGAATTGAACTTGACCAGAACTTTGGCCTCGAAGTTGCTGTCTGTCACCCTAGTGCGCAGCTTTGTCATGATAAGTCCTGCCAGACTGAACTATCTCTCAACCGCAGCACTGCTTGGCAAGACGGTGTTGGTGCGCAAATAGATTTGTTTGATCGTGGGATATCTGTCCAGTTCATTGACATTCTGCGACAATCCAGACATCAGGAAGGTAGTTGTCTCAGGGGTGCCGGTAACATCTTCATAAATGATGAAGTCTGCCTGTTGAGCTGAGCACTTGCTTGGGGATTGGACTGGCGTGTCCATCAATGCTGCCTCTGCAGTCAAGAGGGATCTGCATTTCTCACGCAGGGTTTGGTCCCCAGTCCACATCAACTTGCACCTGAAACAATAATATGCACAATAATTAATGCTTTGTTTAATTTGGTTAATTTTTTTTTCTTATTGTTGTTTTTATTAATTGTATAAAATGTACTGGTTTTTATGTAAAAAAAAAAAAGAAAAAAAATAGTAAAACTTACCTCCAACATTTGGTTCGCCGTTTTCCTGCTCATTAACTGGGTTTCCTGGCCAGTGAGTCTGGACACGAACTTTGAAAACTTCTCGTTCTCCAGCATAAGAAGGACAGGTTGCATTCGGCAACAGGTAATCAAGGACGGCGGAATTGACGTCTGCTTAGCTGACGGTACTCTTGTGGTTCACTTTGAAGAGCTTCGAGACAGAGGGTTGGTCGTCGTCTTCCTTTTCCGCTTTCGTGACGTTTCCAAGTCTTGAGTCAACTGCCTGGCAAGCAGTGGATGTTTCCTCTAAAATAAACACATGAAAATGAAACAAAATTTTAGAAGTCCATTCCAATCACTACAAGATTTCTACCAAGCTAATTGTCATATTAAATTACTAGCATTAAATATTAAAAACCTTCAGGCACCATACTGTTCAAACGTCGCTCCATGCTCTTTTTATACACACAACCAAACACACACACACACACACACACACTTTATGACAAAGACTAATAGAATAGTACAGAAACGGTAAAGACAGCAGTTTGATCAGTCGTCGCCCCAGCGGTAATCACGTTGATGCAACCCTTACCTTTCCACAATCTTACAACATGTACACTCCTCTATTCAAAAGCAGAAAAGCAAGAACATGAAGAATGAAGATCGATGAAAATCCCAACGAAACTTACCTGCAAGTGCGTTCTCAAAAAAACGCCGACGTCTTGTTCGTTGAGTACTTTCGTGCTGCCGCTCCCATTCTTGCATTTGAAAGTATAGCCCACTCTCTGTTGCTTTCACAAAATGTAAAGAATTTCAAATAGGCTCGAAACTGGATGGGTACGTCCATCTTCGTTTTTCAAATGTGGCTCCCGCCACGTGGACGACACAGTACTTGCGGTTACCTGACGTGCGAGACACGTGGGTGTCTGGCTGTCACAACACCGTAGCAGTGAGAGCAGTGGCTGTCGTCGTCTGCGGACGACACGCTGTCGACGATGGTCGTGAAAGTAGCCAACAATGTATCCAAGCTACGGCTACTTTCTAAAATGTACGCTCGGCTACAAGCTACTTTTTTACAATTGTAGCGGCTACACTACAAGCTACAAAATTTGTACCGGCTACAGTAGCTGTAGCCTATCCCTGGTCGTGAGGTGACAGTTATCTACTACGCTAACGTCACACTAATGAGTTGTGTTGTGTCCAATGTAAGACATAAAATCTACTGTTCACATCAGGTGTACAACCATTAAAGAATTATCACCTGCTAAACTGCTGTGATTAACAAGATAAAAAAAAAAACGAGCCGCTGTCTACCTGCTTGTTATCATCGCGCTGTACAACTCAACCTGTTCACTCACTACTTCCATGCAGCTCATGACGCTACAACGACCCTCCGGCTCGCCGCCTGTGACAAGTCGGTTGACGGCCTTCCTCCGGTGGACGTCTTACCTTCATAAAGAAGATACTGCAGGAGGTGGGCTGACCCGGGTGATACACCTGCTGACTGTTTGTGTGTCTTTACTGTCTGCAGCAACAAGGTGATACAACATGCTGCACGCTGCAAGACTTTACTACTCCATAGTACTGACAACGGGACGTGGTGACCACCAAGCAGCCACTGTATGGCCATCAGCAGGCAGCACCACAGTTTTACCTGTACCGGAGAGTCCGGGGTGACAAAGAGTGTGGGAGGGCCGCGTTTGTACAGGTGAACTTGCTCCGGAGAGTGTGATTACAGCAGTATATGCCACTCTTCCTGTCCACCACACGCCTGACCCAGGGTCTTGAACACTCACAAGTGGATGACATGTGCATGGCACACTCACTGTTGTCGCGGACCACAGAACCTGCAACAAACAAATTAATGGTTTAGTTTTGATTTTTATATACTAAATCTTTGGCAAAAAGCAAAGTACAGAATGTGTTTATGAAATTATAATAATCCACATTGTATAAAGTATTTATTGGATTACTTCACAAGTAAACCCCCTAGGCTTTTTTCCTTCCAGCAAGCGCGAGAATATAAAAAGTACTACAAGTTCGATTTTAATAATCGTGTGCATAAGCTTTTGAAAACGACCATCGTATATAATCATAGCTTATTGTAAAAATAATTTGAGAATAGAAAATAGACACATTATGTTGTCTCGTTTAAAGTTTATGGTCTACACTCTACAGGGAGTGAAATATGCATCATAAATCTAGAATGATGAAAATCTCACTGCGAAGGATGACCTTTTTAGATTGATTCTGTGTAGCTATACGTAAATATTGCCATTCATACTGCCTAATGCCATCCATGCACACGTCAATGCCATCGATTTATTGGCGTCATTTTCTGATACAATGCTACTACAGCCGCCTCCTGAAGTGATCTGATCGTCACGCGTACTATATATATTATGGCGCATTGAGATCAAGATGCAGACAGCCAAATCATGTTTACTTCGGATGCAAGATTGAGACGACCGAAACAAGCTTTGGACCCGCATAGTATGCTGTGGCGCATATTCAACACAGCTTTCACAGCTGGTTAAATTGCAACAGGACCGTCACTGCCGTATGCAGTCCCCATTTGGTGGGGCGAGCGAGCCAAGCAACGACCAAATCACTGTCCTACTCTTGACTTCTGAGTTGGTTCGATGTAAGATGTAACAAAAGCAAACGTAACAAAGAATATTCTACTCCAACATTTCATCTGCATTGAGACCAGTTTCACATGTGTGAGCGGCTCCGTATTCAGGAACCTTCAGTCATAGAATATACATCTTTGATTCAGCTGACGAGAGACGAGGGTGAGCCGTACTTGTTTCTTTCTTCCCTGGTCAGTCAGCATTCGTATCCAGATTTTCACTGTGGTGATCATCAATCCACCAGATTAATACCGGACAGGAAGACAATATAAATGAAAACTGCTTCGTGATTTAACTATCCAGGAAACAAGACAGCATTGCTGCAGTTAACTACTCCATTAACTGAACTCTCTAGAGCAGGCGGCACAACCTCACGCCTCGCGACCGCGTGCCATCGGCCCGCGAAGCCTTCCTGCCCACAGTACAGAAAAATGCCCGGCCCATGTTAGTAATTAAAAAAAACCTAAGAAAAAACAAACCGTAAAAAGGCAATAAGATAGATCTCATTTTATCCTCCACGTGTTCTCTCAATCTTTGATGGATTTCATTCTGATTTTCTCTTGGGGGAAACAAGTGTTTGAAACTGAGCCGGGTACGCCTCATTCCACAGGTGCGATTAGTGATCTTCTTTACTTCTGGTAATATTCTTGAATCAGTCGTTAAACAGACGATTGAAATCATACACACTCTCGCTTCTAGCAAAGCGTATCAAAACAATGGTGGCCTATCAGTGCATGGCACGGTTCTGAAGACAGCGTTAGATTTTTCACTTCCTGTGGAAAACCAGACGGATCTGCCTTGGCTGGTACCTAATTAAATGTATTTTAAGACCAATTTCTAACTTTATCTTAACAAGACAACTTCAAATATCTCATTATACTACTATAATTAATGTAAGGTACAACTTGCTTCTAATACCAAAATGATATCTGTTCTGGGTTTGTGTGTTGTCGTTTGTTTTTTTTTTGTATTTTGCGGTGAAGTGTCCGCGACACGGCTGTACGGAAAACTAGCATCATGGCCCCGCTAGCCACCGCGAAAAAATTGGGCCGATCACCTGTTCTAAGAGGAAGATTCACCAATTAACTTTATATCCGAACGACAGCTTCACCAGAAGTGGAGCTTTTGTTTCACAAAGGAGTAACCTGGTTTCTGTTCGATATCTGAGGGCTTCATGAATGGCCTTAAGAAAAATTCCACGAATTGATTCACCAATAATAAAACTATTGTAGGCTCTTGAAAAGGGATCTTACGCTGTGCTTTTGCACAATGGAACACCGTCCTCCTATTATCTATTCCAATAAAATATATGCTTCACATGATGAAGATAGCTTAAACAGTGAATTGATCCAGTTATCACAAGTACACGCACTTCCTGCCGGAGATTTTAATAGATATCCCCTTCTAAACGGACTTGTAGCACTTGATATACAAAATGCATGTGTTTCTTATGTGAGTGGAGCCGAGAAAAAGAATTTGCACCACTTGAGAAAGGGACTACATGGTTCAAACATGTAGCCAGTTGGACGAGACGAATATCCAGCACCCATTCTGGATGAGTCAAAAAAACTCCTTCAACCACCCCTCACATTAAAACTAGAATTTGATGAAGAACTTCGTCGAAAGCTATTGAACCGGTGGAATACTGTCGGAGAACACAAATATTTCGCATTTCTTGGTCAATAGATTGTCAGAATTCAGCAGCTAATATCTCAGTAAAAACCAGGACACACCATATGCTCTTTTAAACGACAGACCAACACACAAATGGACAATACAGCACTTATCTATCTATTCTCTTCGTGCATCAGCTTCACATAGGCCCTCAACAGATCCCCACTGAGTCGACGTCGTAGCCTGAAACCCGCTCTAGTGTACTCTCCATGTCCCACTACTTTCCTTTCATCTCCCTTCTCCACTGTTCTTCCCAATTTCCTCGGCTGCCTCTTCTTCTCCTCCTGGAGTCCATCGTAGGGCGACTGGTGGACGAGTCCTGTTTCTGCCGGAGCACTATTTCCCACAATCCATCGCCAACGCCTTTGTTAACCTGCTCGGTGCTATGCTGACTCCGTTTCTCACTCTCCGATAGGAGTCTTCGTTTGGGTCATGGTAAATTGCCACAAAGAGTTAAGTATGCGCCTGAGCATCTGTTTGGAAACGTCAGCCTTGCTTACTGATTTTGTCCATCTTCCCAATCTCGATCAGTAAAGGAGGTGCCTCGACTCTTATCTTCGACTGCGAAGATTCTTCAAGCTTCTTCTTCTGACGATGTTTCTTGTCTTTCATTGTGTGCTCCATGAGTGAGCAAGCCTGGGCTGGCCTTTCGCCAAGTCCGGGCTCTGAATCTCCAACCTCCGCATCCCCTGTCGGTTGACAATTTGGACCCGAAGATAGCTGAAACTGTCATACTTCCTTCAATCTCTTCTTCTCATTTAGTTGATGCCTCTGACTCTCGGCTTTCACTCTCCATACTTTCGTTTTCTTCTTGCTGACCTTCAAGCTAAGTTTCAGCTGTTTTTGATGAAGGCCTTTGTTTATTTTCTGCATGTCTTGGTGGCCGGCATCGTTGACAGCAGCGGCAATGTCATCAAGCAAGAGCCGACGTACTTTCAAGCGTTGTTGTTGCTTCATATCATGGTCCATCTGATACCTCTCTCTCACTGTCGGTCGATGTCTCATGATCCAGTCCCCATGGGCAGGAATTAGAAGAGGAACGGCGATCCCAGGAAATCAGCCTTCTTCACCCCCGGGTACTGACGTTAAGGGTCTGTGAGCTCCTGTCACAACAACCGGAATTTGAAAATCGCTTGAGTACAAGCAATAGCAATTACGCTGCAAACAAGTTTTGCAGGGACTCCGTAATGCCTCAGGGTCTTCCATAAGGACTTCCGGGAATGCTGTCGAAAGCCTTCCCAGGTCGATGTTTGAAATTGATGTACAAGCGGGTGTGTTCCACTCGTTGCTCTGCTCCAGAATTCGTCGCAGAATGAAGATGTGTTCTGAGCAGGATCTCCCAGACTAATCCTGCTTGCTGTGGTCGGAAATCTTTTCTCAAAGGGTTGCCGTCAGTCTTGACAAAACAAACTTGCTAAAGACCTTGCTGGTTGACGGGAAAGAAGTTGTTATACCTCCACTTATTGTTACAGTCCTCCAAATCCCTTTCTTGGGAACTTGAAAGATGAGCCCTTCTTCCACGCATCAGGAGCTGCCCTGATTCCCAAACTTGCCCTGAAGATTTCATCAGCATAGAGCATCACATTCACATCTGCTTGCAACACTCTGCTGTTACCTCCATCTGCCCCTTTGGCTTTCCGCTCTTCCATCTGTCCTAATTAACTTCCGACTGTCTGCTTGCTCTCACTTACTTCCCAATTGCACCTTTCATGTGGGCTGTCGAGAAATTCAAGGTCTAAGCTGCTGCTTGATGTCTGCAACTCAGAGGATCTGGTCTCTGTCAGAACTGACTCAAAATGTTTCCCTCCAGCCTTAGTTTTCCTGTCTCCCCTTTATGACTTACCTCACGTCTTCAACGGAGCACACTCAGTTCATTAAACCCGTTGTTTAGCGTTGTTTATCTGGTACAGTGTACTTCAGGTCATTTTTCCTTGCTGCTAATTCAGCTTCATCTGCCATTTCTCTATGTTAATCTTCTTTTTTCGGTTTTAGTCATCCTCTTACTTCTCTTTGTTTATTTGCCATATCTATTGTCTGGTGTTCCTTCAGCTTCAATCTATGCTGTTGATTTTATTTGGCTGACTCGTCACCTATTATCTCTTCCTATGTCTCTTCCTCTGATCCACTGTTCTTCTTTTTCCGTTGGCAAGCCCAGTATTTCTCTCCTGTTTCCTTAAACTCGATTGAAAGTATCTCTTCTGC